>NW_005434564.1:230113-233848 GCF_000315625.1 Guillardia theta CCMP2712
GAGGGACAAGAGAGACAATCGTCTGCTGAGCGAACGTTTCTCTTTCCCCCTTGTTTCTGTTTTGTTCATTCCACCCATTTTCATTCTCCTGACTGTATCTTCTCAGGGCAAGAGAGGTTGCAGAGGGTTGCGACGATCTTTGCGTCTTTCGTCATCTGTGTTGGAATTCTGGCTGTCGTCTACAACCATCCGGTTTGCTCGCCCCTTCGCATCCTCCAAACGCTGACGATCCGTGGCAGGAAACAAGAAGTAGCTTGCTCGAGCCCTTCGTGGACATCCGTCGAGCTTCGTGGGGTGACGAGCGGCGAACAGTTGCAGACAGAACGAGAATCTTGCAGGATTTTGCCAGGCTTGAGAGGGATATCAATCCGGGTCATGAACGTGAGAGAAGAGGAGTTGGAGGGAGAGGAGAGGACTACGTTCGTGCAAGGCTGCATCCGAGAAGGACAAGCTACGCGCGTGAGGAGGACGGCAGGAGCGAGAGAGCTTTTGGTGAATTCCACAAGAGGAGCTCCCGCACTTCACTGGAGGAGGCGCTGAAGAGAGTGCTGATGAAGTGGGTGAGAGAAGGAGAGGGAGGAGATGCAAGAGAAGGAAGGCTTCGACATGGTGGCGAGTCTGTAAGAATCACCGCTCGAGAAGGACGGGAGAGGAGGGAGAGGAAGCGAGAGCAGGAGGAGCGCGGCGAGGAGCGAGAAGGGCAGCAGCTGCTGCAAGCAATCGCTGAAAGGGTTGGATCATGGAGGACCAGCGCGCCACGCAAGAGGAAGAGCAGCGTGCGAGGATGCTGGTGAGGAGGCAGCGCGAGCAGCGAGATGGAAGCTCGTCAGGAACCGCCAGCTTGATCGCCGAGCTGCTGCGAGCGTCGAGAAAGGATGCCAGTAGGGAGCCCAGGAGCGAGACCAGGAGGGAGGCCAGGAGGGAGTACCAGGAGAAGCTTCAGGCCCTCGACCGGCTGTACACGAGGATGAAGGGGCACGTGGATGGGGAGGATTCAAGCCCGGGGAGAACGTCGGCAGGAGCGGCAAGGGAGGAGGAGAGGAAGGGGAGAGAGCAGGAGGTAGAGAGTAAGGGCCAGATGAACCAGCAGCTGGTGGTCTACCCTTACTCTAAGAGCATGGCGCATGCCTACTCTCCTCCTCCTCCTCCTCATGCGGCCTCTAGTACAGATCGTACCCAGGACCTCGCGTCCTCCCCTACAGCCCTAACGTGGCCCAAGGCGAACCCCTCCTGGATCCCCAAGGGAGCGTACAAGGACAAGACGATCTACGACGCTGATTACAGCTGGCCGAGCGAGGATCAAGTGCTTCAGGTGCTCCTGACTCCTCCTCATCCTCCTGCTCCTGCTCCTGCTCCTCCTCCTGCTCCTCCTGCTCCTGCTCCTCCTCATCCTCCTGCTCCTCCTCCTCCTCTTGACTCCTCTTCCTGACTTCCTGCTCCTGCCCTGCTCCTGCCCTGCTCCTGCTCCTGCTCCTGCTCCTGCTCCTCTTTGACTCCTCTTCACCCCTCCTCCTGACTCCTGACTCCTCCTGGTTGAGTCCCCATGACTCCTGACCACTCCTCCTGAGTTATCCTGAGTCCTCTTCCGCCTAGCTCTCCCTCCTCCTCCTCTTCCTCCTCCTGACTCTCCCGCTCCCTCCCGCTTTTCCTCTTCATTGTTGCTCCCTTCCTCTCCTTTTCCTTGTCTGCTCGGGCTATCTGCTCCTTCCTGAGCTCTTTCGTCGTTCTTCCTTCTCCTTCTCCTGACGGATGACCAGGGGGACGAGTGGAGGAACAAGGCTGACTGCGGCATGTTCGGTGCCAACTGCTGAGGAAAGGAGGAGGGTGTTTATGTATAACAATGTCTTCTATTCGCTGACTTCTCACCGTACACTTTCCTTCCCGCAACCAACCTCTCTCCTCCTCCTCCTCCCTCTCCTCCTCCCCCTGCTCCATCACCATCGTCATCCTTTTCTCCTCCTCTAGTTTACAGCTTTTTTCTCCTCATGTTGCCCTTGTTTGTCTGTTGCTATCGTGTCGTCATCGGCTCCACGAGTACGTTAACGTCCCTCCCTTACTGCGCGTCACTGACCCGCTCGCATCGCTTCCTACCGTCTGCCTCTCCTCCTGCTCCTCCTCCTCCTGCTTCTCCTCCTCTCCCAGGAAGCTCTTGAACCTGCCCAAGGGGGAGGAGAGTGGAAGGAAAGGAGGCAAAGAATGGTGACAGCAGGATTACGAGAAGAAAGTCAAATAACGTGAGAGATGTGACGAGACAGTGAGGGGAGAAAAGTAGATGGCGGAGGGCAGGGAAAAGAATATGGCGGTGGAGAGGGAGGAGGAGTGGGAGAGGGAGGAGGAGTGGGAGAGGGAGAAGGAGGGAGAAGGAGGGAGGGAAGGGTAGAAGAAGGGTTCTAGTACCTTTCTGGCTCCATGAGGAGGAGCAGCGGCCTTCTGGTTGCCCACCGTGGCTGCTGCTCAGGAAGTGCTCCTGTGCAAATATCATGAAGGATGGAAGGGCGGGGAAGAGATGTACAAAGGGAATGGAGATGAGGGAGAGGGAGAGGGCGAGGGGAGAGGGAGAGGGGCGAGGGGAGAGGGGAGAGGGGAGAGGGAGAGGGAGAGGGAGAGGGAGAGGGCGAGGGAGAGGGAGAGGGGGAGCAGCAGCAGTGAGGGTAGCAGGAGCGGCTCTTACCGTCATGCAGCTCACCGCCGGTGAGTCGATTATAGTCAGAGAGCGTCTTCCCCTCTCGCACACAGACGTCGATGTGCTCGGGTCGGTTGACCTCCTCCACGTTCATCTCCTGCTCCTTGCTGAGCCAACCGATCCTCGAGCCGACCAGAGCGAGAGGCAGGGAGGGAGAGAGGGAGGGGGAGGGAGGGAGGGAGGGAGAGACAGCAAAGAAGGGGAAGGGAGGGAGAAAGAGAGCAGGAGAGGGGGAGGGGAAGGCGAGGGAGAAAGAGAGCAGGAGACGGGAGGGGGAAGGCGAGGGGGTTCCAGGATGAAAAGGAGGATGAAGGGGAAGAAACAGAGGTGAAGGTGAGGAGGAGGGGAAGGAGAAGGGGCAGTAGGAGGGGGAGGGAGACCTGGTGAGTGTATGCCTTGAGCTTGTTTCTTATCGCTTCAACCCCACCAAAGTAGGAGCAGTGCCAACCCGCAACAGCAGAAAAGACATTGACGTCGCTGATGCGACAAAAATGAGAGGAAAGAGGAGGAGAGGATGGAGCACCAGAGAGAAGGAGAGAAGGAGGATGGGGACAAGAGAAGGGAAGGAGAAGGAGGAGAGGAGGAGGAGGAGGAGAATGGGTGGAAGGAAAGACGCAGGAGGAGGGGGAGGAGCTGGAAGACGAGAAGTTTGGGAAAGTGCAGAAGAGAGTCGATTACCTCCCGTAGCTTCTCAGCTTGGAAGGAGTCATATCATCTGATAAAAGTTGACTTCGAAGAGCTGCCTGCTCGTACATATCAGTTCCCGTCCTATACCTGCCACTGATGCTGCTGGTGCTGGTGCTGGTGTTTCTCCTCCTCCTCCTCCTCCTCCTCCTCCTCCTCCTCCTCCTCCTCCTCCTCCTCATCACCTGTGGATGGTGCCAAACGAAGGGAGTCCCGTTGGGGTGGGTGATTCTCCAACTGACGCTCAACTGAGAAGGAGCAAGAGGGGGGGTAGGGGTGGGGAACCGGAAGGAGTAGAAGAAGAGCTCTGAGGCGATGGTGAGCGGCATCGGGATGAAACAGGAGGAGAGGACAGCTGAAAAGTCCGG
>NW_005434563.1:0-26374 GCF_000315625.1 Guillardia theta CCMP2712
CCTCCTCCTCCTTCTCCTCCTCCTCCTCCTCCTCCTCCTCCCTCCTCCTCCTCCTCCTCCTCCTCCTCCTCCTCATCCACTGTACCTCCTCCTCCACCACCACCACCACTTCCTGTTCCTCTTCCTGTTCCTTCTCTTCCTCTTTTCTTCCTCTT
The DNA here is from genome assembly GCF_000315625.1 of Guillardia theta CCMP2712. Lineage (NCBI taxonomy): Eukaryota > Cryptophyceae > Pyrenomonadales > Geminigeraceae > Guillardia > Guillardia theta. Next base: position 156 of record NW_005434563.1, read on the forward strand.
CCTGTTCCTCTTCCTTTCCTCTTTCTTCCCTTTCTTCCTCTTTTCTTCCTCTTCCTCTCCTCCTCCTCCCTTCCTCCTCTTCCTCGCCCTCTTCTTTCATCTCATCCTACTCCAGGCCCATCCCTCGACGCTAAGATCCTCCGCGACAACTTCGTCTTCAAGGTCATCCCCATGCTCAACCCCGACGGCGTCATCAACGGCAATTACCGCTGCTCCCTCTCGGGCCAAGACCTCAACAGGCAGTGGCTGAGCCCCTCCCGCTCGCTCCATCCCACCATCTTCTTCACCAAGATGCTCCTCAAGCGCCTGACCCAGGAGCGCGAGGTCGCCATGTACTGCGACTTGCACGGCCACTCGAGGAAGAAGAACGTCTTCATCTACGGCTGCGACAACAAGGCTCGGGGCTCGCAGCACCTGCGGCTCCGCGAGCGCATCTTCCCGCGGCTGCTCTGGCAGAACTCCGAGTGCTTCTCCTTCACCGACTGCTCCTTCAAGGTCCAGCGCTGCAAGGAGGCGACGGGCCGGGTGGTTGTCAGGAGGGAGTTTGACATCCTGAACTCCTTCACCCTCGAGTGCTCCTTTGCCGGGACGAACTTCGGCGCCAAGGCGGGGCAGCATATGAAGGTGGAGGACCTTGAGAGGATGGGAGCTGTTCTGTGCTCGACCCTCCTCGACCTCTGGGACCCTGACCAGTCTGCGGTGATCTGCTTGTCTCCTGCCCCTCCCCCTGCCTTCTCCCTCCTCCCTCCTCCTCTTCCTCCTCTCTGCTGTGTCGAAGCACCCTCTTGCACCCTGTTCCTCCTCTCCCCTTTCTGCCTCTCCGCAGCATCCCTCCTACTCTACTCTACTCTGATCGTTCCCCTTCCTCGACGTCAGGTAGAAGCTATCCACAAGGAGCTCCTCCTCCTCTACCCCGAAGACGACAAGGACCTCGACAGCAGCGGGGAGGACAGCAGCTCGGATGACGACTTGCCGTCCAAGAGCGGGAAGGGGAAGGGAAAAGGAGGGAAGCAGCGGGGTAAGCAGGAGGAAACCCTCCCAGGGATGGTGCAGCGTGCCATCGAAGCTCGTTCAATCTCGCACGCTCCTGCCTCCAGCAAGTCCGTTCAGTCCATCTTGGACAGGAAGGCGAGTAGGAGGCTGACGAGCAAGGAGAAAGAGGAGGCGGGGAGGGCAGGAGGGAAGAGAGGGGACCCGACAGTCGAGGTTGGACGAAGCTCTCCAGCTCCGGGGAAGAGTGAGCTGGCGATCAGGTAGACACATGCTGTTGCCCTCATCTACTGTTCTCTCCTCCTCCTCTCCCTCTCGCTCTGTCCTGCTTTCCCTCTCCTCTCCTCTCCCCTCCTCTCCTCTCCTCTCCTCTCCTCTCCTTTCTCTCCTCCACCCCTTCCCCTTATCTCACATGATCTCCCCCCTCCTCTCCTCTTTCTCATCTTGGTCTGCCGAAATACCGTCACTCGCTGCACTTCTTCTCTGACCTTCTCTGGCAGCTACTCTCGCTCGCTCATGTCTCGCATCACTGAGAGCATCAACTCTCTCGCCCCTGACATGACCAACTAGAACAAGTTCTCCTTCCATCCTCCCTCCTCCCTCCTCCTCTCTTCCACCCTTCCATCGCCGCTCTTCTCGTCCTCATCCGCCTCTCGTCACTCTTATCCACTCCTCTACTTCCTCTCTCTTAACCGTCTTCTCCCCTACGTCCAGGAGCTGTCGATTCTTCCCTCACTGACTCTCTAGCCCCCCTGCTCCTCCTCCTCCCTCGCTTCTCTCTCTAACATTTCGAGTTCCTCCTCCATACCAAATCTGGTTGAGGTCAGGCTATCCGATGATTCTGGAGGATGACTGGGAGATGGAAAGGGAAGCGAAGGGGGGGGGGGGACCAGGAGCAAGAGGAGGCAGAGGTGGCGGGAGAGCGAAGGGGAAGGAGCTCCGTGACCAGCATTGCCGGTGAACATCTATCATGCTTCAAGTTTCAACGGGTTGAAATAAAAGAACAAATGAGAGATGATGAATGTACAAGTTGACTTCCAACTCCCGCCGAGGGGCCTCGAGCACGTCCTGTCCCGCCATCTCACACCCGACTGCTCAGCTCCCTGGAGGAACAGCCGGGGCAGCAACAACAGAAACCAGCCCGACACATCAACGAGGTGGATCAATATCGCTGGTCCATCACAAATAGTGACTTGCGAAGTGATCTCTACTCTGCAGTGATGTCATCTTCAGTCCCCATAGGCAGAGCGCGACCTGGACGTCATTGTCAGCAGCGCTGGAGGAGGAGCAAGAGACTGAGAGACATACCAAGCACGAGTAAGACATGAACGACGTCATAGCTCCCTCCATAACCCCCTCGATGTCCTCCTTCACACTCGCTGCATCCCGCAAGTCAGCACAGCCTGCACGCGCACGAGCACATCCGTCCACCTTCTTTGAAGAAGTCGATGGCAACGTTGAGGTATCTCAGCAGGAGGTAGAGGAGAAAGTATGGGACCGCCTGCACCGACGCTCAGGGGAGGAGACAGCAGGCAAACAAGGGCGGGTGACCTCGCTGGGGAAGAAGATGTGCCTCACTAGCCAAGAGTTGGCGCAGAAGATGAGGAAGCAGACGACAGCAGACTCTTCCCACGAGATCACGATCACAATCGCCTGACGTACGGCAAGCATCAGCCTTGCCCGCTGTCCGCAACAAGCTCTTTCTCACCTGGAAGATTCGGAACAGATTTCTAGTCGATTGTGTTAGGTCTGTGCTCCACTTGCCATTCAGAGGCATCCATCCTACCCCCACACTCCACAGTGCCAGCAAGACGAGCAAGCTGCGTGACAATGTCAGAGAATTTCTTTGCCCCTCCCTCTGTCCCTTCCCCTGCCCCCATGCTCTCTTCCCTCCCTCCAACTCTTCCCGACTACCCCACCCTCGCGCTGCGCCGCTCTCAGCTCCAACACCCCCCCCTTCGGTATTGCCTGCTTTCCCTTTTCCCGCATCCTCCCTGTCTTACCCCATCGCAAACAATCTCTTCAGACTGTACGACCAGGACCCGTACACGAAGAGGAAACCCAACGTTGGTGCTACCAGCACACGAGCGAAGTTTCTCAGTCGGATGCCTGCATGACTCGTGTCAAGGGGAGTGAGAGGAAGGCAAGCTCTCACAGATGGTCGAGTAGAACTCTTTCTGATATGCCTTCTCGAGCTCAAGGTCCTCGTATCGCCCAAAGAAATGCTCTATCTTCACCTGAACCGTATCGAGTTAGTTCCCACACAAAATAAACAACTTTGTAGCCTTCCCCCGATCGCGTTCCCCTCCTCCAACACTACCAAAATTTGCTTACCTCCTGCTCGCAGAACCAAAGCGCCGTGTTGCGGTGACTCTTGTTCTGGTACAACCATCCTAGAGGGGAGTAAGGAGCTTGCATCTCCAGGAGCGCGTCTGGAGACGCGATGTTCTCCGACATCTCAGCCGGATCTCCTGGCAGAACCGGATGACTGTCGCTCCCTGTCGACAACAGACCCTCTTGCACGAATGCATATGTACAAAGTTTTCGAGCTGACGGCCTTTTAGTATAGGTGGGTTGCAAGCATTCGTCCAGGAAGCGTTGCGCGTCCTCGTTCAGATCCTTGGGGATCGCTGGCCTTGCAAACAATCGTTTCGCTCCCGATCCCAGGTCGGGAGCTTCTTCCGGAGGAACATCTTCCATGGTCAGAGCACCTGTCAACATCTCCAAAACACAGCATCCCAAACTCCAAATGTCCGACTGTCGCGCAAACACTCCCTTGATAAAAACCTCTGGAGCAGAGTATCCCAACGTCCCCTCAAACGATTGCGATTGATGGGGAGCATACACTCGCACTTGACCGAAGTCAGATAGCTTCACCACACCCAAAGTCGTGACCAAGCAGGTACTGCAAGTGATGTTTCTGTGCACGATACAGTGCCTGTGCAGGTAGTCCAGACCAGATAGGATGTGCCGTGTGTATCTGGCTGTTAGACGGTCGCTGAGAGCCCCAAACCGTGAGAGAATGCATGCAATACTTCCTCCATCGCAGAATTCCATCAACACACATAGTTTACCGTCTCGGACACACGATCCCTTGTACTGAACGATGTGGTTATGTCGTAGCAGCCTTAGGGTATTCATCTCTCGCATGAAGCGGTCAGTAGCCTTGGAATTTGCCGATGCGGCTTCTTGTCTGCAGGCCATGAGTTGGCCAGTAACATCATCGATAGCAACATAGACAACTCCGCTACCCCCGTATTTCAGAGTTTTGTTGCCTCGATGCCAGCTGGTGAAGCTTTCATTCCTGTTCTCAAAGGCTGTCCTCTCAATCTGTTTTTGCTCTGCGAGGACAACAGGTGTCAACTCCCTCCTCTCTTCATCGGTGAAGTAGTTGTCATCCAGACTGTCCCAGCTCCCCAGTTCTCGGAGATTTCCTGAGCTCCCACTCGAATGTATGGGAGACGGAGATTCTCTGGACACATGCATTGATGTGACCACAGCAAAGTCAAGGTTTACAGCATTCTTGTTTCATCTGCAAAGATAGAAGTTCACAAACATTCGTTGCAGGCTTGATACTGAAACATGCGGGCCTGAGCCCTGGATTGTATCAATGAAGTTGCTGCGTTGCTTGACACGAATTTCAGGCGAGGGTGTCTCCCCGAGTCCCCAGACTCGAAGTGCAGCTTGACCAAACTGACAAAATATTTCACGACTGTGGAATCGGGGTATTCGTGATGGTGGTCAAAGCTTCTATGACTATCAGCAGGACATATCGGTACCCTGACGAAACCATGGTGTTAGCATTCAAATGCAAGAAAACCAAATACAACTTGTATGAACAACTATCTGACATAAACACTGTGTTTAACTGAATAAGTATATATAAATTCGACTGGTGAAGCGTCAAGAGTAACTTATCACATGCAGAAGGAGATAGTTTGAGTATAGCGTGCACAATAAAACTGCCATGTGGTACAAAACAAGTTTGCAAAGAACGTATGAAGAAGTAGCTTTCTGAAGCTAGTTAATTGGTCTACAACGATCATCCTTTTCGATCAGTTTCCTCCTGGACTGCAACCAAAATGCATGAAATATCTATATCATCGCTCATGCACACAATGACCCCTGGTGTTGCTACACCTAGCGAGTAGTCCTGCTCCTGCCTGTCATCCTTCCCAAAAGTCCCTGTAACATTCGGCTGCGCTAAGAGGTTTTAGGCCGAGTTAACAGCATAACAGATAGCTGGTGGAACCAGCAGAAGCGTGGGAAGTTGTTCAAACGCCCAGCCAGTGCGAATGCCTACATTTGACTGGGGAAAGCATGCGGTTCATGAGTTGTAAACAGACGCAGTTTTGGAGGAAGCAAGCACAGAATAGCGGGGAAGGCATGCTGTGTTATAGTGGAGGATAGGAGGAGGCGAGAGGACGACGAGGCCCTCACGGCATGGTAGTGCCTTGCAACAGCGCCCGACATGCGGCAGGGAGAGGACGATCGTCTGAGGAAACATGAGGGGTAGTCTGTCTATGAAAAAGGGGGTAGGGGTACATTGTATTATAGAGAATTTGGGGGTTGTTTGAGTTACGTCGAGGTTTGGTGGGTGGGGTGGTCTACGCTGAGGTCAAAATGCTATAAAGGGTGGGTAGTGACGGCACTTTTCCTTTCACTGCATGGGTGGTACAGGTATTGTTGCTGAAGGTGCTCGAGAAAGAGGGGTAGGGGTGGGTATTTCAAGTGAGGCATTGTGAGGCTGCAGGGCTGGAAGGGTGGGGTGGTCAAGAAGAGGGGTATAACAAAACAACAATGTTTCAGAAGCAAGAAGGCGGTGAATGCCATTTGGGGGTGGGGGTCGTTGGGGAAAAGGGGTCCCCAAGACAACTGGGGGGTACATGGGAGGTGGGGGTAGTGTTCAACCGGTAGTCCTAATTTCTTTCCGCAAATCTCAAGGTTGAAGGGGAAGGTCACGGGGACAGGAGGGGTAGTAATGACAGATAGTTTCAAATCGGATGGATTGAAGGAAAGAGTACCGGTAGTGGGTGAAAACTGGCGATCCTGAGAGAGAAAAAGACTGGAGCATGGAAGGATGTCTCAATTTTAATATAAACTTTATCGAGAAATGCTCCACTATAGAGCAAGATAAATGGGAGTCTGAAAATGGTATTAACGTGTCTCGCTGTGCCGGGGGGGTACTGTGCCGGGGAGATGGAACCCGGGGCCGGTGGTACTACCGACCCCGACCCTTTGTATTAAACAACCACTACCCACCCCATTTCCCAAGGGATCAGAGGTATAACTTCAAGGACCCCAACCCCGTCATGCTCTGACGACAGGTTTGGTGTGTTATACGTACTTAGTAACATGGTGGGTAAATTATAGAGACTGGGGTAGGGTGGTAAAGACTGATAAGGGCAGAAAGAATTAAGCCCGAACTGTGTATTTCTACTTTTGCTGTCCCTTTCCATTCTTGACCGTGGATATCGAAACTAGCTCTTTTCGATTTGTTTTTCTTTTGAACCCTTCGTCGGCACGTCAACCTTGACTGCGACTCCCATCCGAAACCACCCCCACCCCCTCTTCCTCACCTTCCCCCACCGGATGGTTTATCACAGTCACGAGGTCGATGGGTGTTTATAAATACTTTTGTATTTAAAACTCAATAACTGCATTGCTTTTAGCTCCTCGTGACTGACCCCGTTGATCCCCGTTGTACGACCGGTGTGGGTTTACTGTAACGGTCGTAACGTAAAACTCCTTCCGGCATGTCCTCTTGCGAGGTCTTGAGATGTAACGCTTTGTAACTGCAACAGCCGGGCCGGGCCCGGCTTGCCGGATACACCTGGGCCGAATTTTACTGAGAGAACTTTGTCCTGCTTGCCGATGGCGATGGCGATGCGGCTATTGGCGGCCATGGCCGTCATGCTGTGCATGAAGGAGATGAGGGCAGATGAGAAGAGGAGTGAGGATCAGCTCTCAGACTCCACCCATACCTCACCTCCTTCCTCCACCATCGCTTCCTTAAGCACCTTCCTGACCTCTCGTCGGATGTTCCAGGACAGCGCTCTGCTGTGGGCGGCGGCTGATGGACAGTGTGAGGAGAGCGAGGCCGGGGCAGAGGAGCAGCATGACGACGATCAGAATATGATGAAGGACGTGTGGTGGGATCTAACACTGGTTGAGAGCTCCTTCTCGTCATGCCGGCAGCAGGCATGGATCAACGACACGCAGCGCTTCAAAGTCGGAAGGCACGAGGAATTCTCCGTCTCGAGGCTGTCGTGCAGAGGGAGCGATCAGTTTGAACCGCCGGAGGACTCCATGAGATTGATCGTCCTGGTCGACTACGAGCTCGGCACAGTAGACTCGTGGCGCCATGCTGACCTGCTCGCAGCATGGCTAGTGGAGCCAAGGGTCGTGTGTCCGTCTTGCTACGAGTATGTCAAGAACAACCGGCACAAGTTCGACCTGATCTTAAGTCACGAGGACGATTTTGTCGTGCAATCAGGAGAGAAGGGGATGTTTGTGAACGCGGCCGTGCCCTCCATCGACCCATCGCTGTTCCTCCCCGACAGTTTCTTCCGAGACCCCTCGGACGCGTCTGAGTTGATGGGGACGAAGAGCAGGCTGGTTTCAGCCATCGTCAGCTCCAAGAGGTCTACGACAGGACAGCGACTCCGACACGACGTCCTGGCGTCGCTAGGAGGGAAGCTAGGTGATATCTACGGCGCCGGGCACAGGCCCCTCCCGGAGAAGCACTCTGCGATTGGTCCCTACCTGTTCCACTTGGTGATCGAGAACAACAGGAGGGAGTGCTACTTCACTGAGAAGCTTCTCGACTGCCTCGTCCTCGGGACCGTCCCGCTCTACTGGGGGTGCGAGAGGATCGGGGACGTCTTCGACGAGTCGGGTCTGCTCTCCTTCCAGACGGTGGAGGAGCTCGCCCAGCTGCTGGACAACCTGAGCCCTGAGCTGTACGCCGAGCTGTATCCTTCCGTCCGGCGGAACTTCCTGCTGGCCACCAGGGCATACACGGGAATGAGCCCGATGCATCAGCTATGGCGGTCCAAGGGGAGGAGGATGTCGATGGATCTTCCCCGTGTGTCCGTCGTCAGCCCAGCCAACGACTCCTCCTCCCCGGTCCGCGGAGCCCTCGAGCTGGACTTCGCCGTCAAGGGCTCTTCCATCCTCAGGCTCGGTGCGGCTGAGGAGATGTGAGGGGGTGACGTGACGAGTTGCCAACAGCAGGCACTTCATGTCAGGTCACCGTCCTCGTTAACGACATCTTCCTTCGGCACATGGAGGTGAAAAGAGCTTCTCGCATCTGATTTATTTCGTCACGCACCTCCTCCTAACCAGACGTTAGGGATGCAACGGGCTGGTGATGATAGATCCCGCCAACATGCGAACAGGTACGGCAAAGTCATCCTGCTCCTATGGCTATCTTGAATATTCACAATAGAGTACAACATTGTGGAACTGGTTTTGCATGTAAGTGTTAGTCAGGAACACTTCTTGTCTTGAAGTTTTCCCGCAGACTTTCAATTCGACTCGAACAACTGTGTTCCGCTTTCTCCATGAGCGGTGAGTTCACAACGCCAGCTCGTAGATCGTCTGGAATTGAGCTGCCGGATGCTGCAGATGATGGTCAAGGATCATGGAAGGACAGGAGGTAGGGATAAGAGGAGCAAAGATGAGAGGCAGAAGAGTGGAAGAACGTACCCTGATGTTCCTCACACTAGTAGCTCGTTGGCTCTTGCCGTTGCGAGGGGATCCGAAGGTGAGGGTTGAGGTTTGCTGCGGAGACACGAGTCATCTTCATACGAACTCCATCATCGGCATTTGCCTGAGAGATCACGGTCTTGGTCACTTGATACGATGAGTTGGAATAGCTCCTTCCTTCTTCCTCCTTCTGCACAAAAAAGCGCTCGTGTAAGGGATCCGCAGAAGCTTGGGGAGGGGCAAGACGGCAGGGGGGTCGGGGAGGAGGTAGGACGGCAGAGAGGAGGAGGTCAAGGGCTCACCTGCGGTCTGGCTGACTTGAGGTCCAACTTTGGAATCAGCCCTCCCGTCATGATAGGAGAGCACAAGGGGAAAGAAACATCTGGTGGTGGACGATGGTGGACGCCCAGGACCTCCTGTTTCAGCATCAGGTCCAGCAGGCCGAGGAAGCGCAAAGAAAACTGACGTGAAGCTCTCCCGTCTCGTCGCTCTCGTCCTGTGCGCTGGCCGTGCGCAACCAACTCTTGTTGTGGTCCGCCGTTGCAAATGCATGCTGATCGATCGTGAGGTGACTGGTTGCTGGTGATTCATTGAAGCTGGTGTGATGCCTGGAGGACAAACATGGTCAAGACATTAATCATGCAGAGGATAGCTTGCATATGTGCATCACCCGATCAGAACAAGCTCAGGACCCGTGCTGTCCTTGCCCAGCTCATTTGTCATCTGGAACAAGATCATGAACCTTCCATTCCCACAAGCAAGAGATGAGACCTGTTGCTCCGCTCTTGCATGTGTCGGAGACAGCGCGCTGACGGAGCTTTCTTCATCGCTCTTCCTGTCCCAGCATGACAAGTGCATGTCTACAGACCGAGACAGGGTGATGATCGTATTGCAAGACCTGCTCAGCGCATACTGTCACTGTCATGGAATAGATTGCAGACACGCAACAATGTGCATACTTGGGCCCGTCCTCAGTCGGGAGTTGCCGAGAAACCTCAAGTTTGATCGCCCCCCGCTTCATCCCTTCAAACCTGGATCTCAATTCGCTCTTCCGATTGCAGAGTCAGAGTTCGACATCCGAGAATGAACCGATCACCTGGTTGAGGAAGCTTGCAGTTTCATCGTCCACACTGACAAGAACGTCGTTCGCCTTCAGCCCACATCGCTCAGCCGCTGACTGCTTCAAGACTTGGACGATCTTGTGCGAGTAAACGTGTGACTTGCCACTTCGAGTGATGCTGCGGAGGTTCAGAGTCACAGGTGAGGGAGCGGGAGCAGCAACGAGAGTACGCGTGCGAGAAGATGATTCCAAGAGGCAGGGTGTCCACGTCTTCCTCTGCGCATCATTCCAACGGTCAGCTCCCGCTCCTCTAGCTCGCACTTCACTGGTCACCGGAGTAGACCGCGGCCTTCGCTTTGCTGGCAGGATGCTTCGTCACGGATCCCCTGGAGTGAACCATGAGGCCGGGCCCGCCGAGACCTCCGGCTACACTCACGTTGAGAACACTGACGAGGACGAGGACGTGCCACGTGCACGCGAGCTGCAGACCATCTTTTGGACAACAACTTCTACTTTCCCTCCTCTCCTCGGGTAGATCCCTTGGTCTGAGAACTCCACCGTCATAGACTCAGTGCAGCCCTCCAGTACCCTGGTTGCAAGATCGTCATAAAGCAAGCGTCCAACATCCTGCACTGACCTCAATCAGTGTCCAAGAATCGATGGCAGAAGAGATGGTATCTCAATCAAGTGTGTCGTGTGGATGGAGCAGGAAAGCAGATGTCGATTACAAATATCCCAACAAAACTCCAATGGATGCAAAAAAAATGTTCACGACTTCAGCTGATTGTTGGCAAGACCAGCATCAACAGGCGACGCCTCGTCCTGTTAGATGCACATCAACGGAGCCTTGACAGAGCTACAAGCACGATTGAACCTCTTTGTGTTAGTGACTGTCTCAACTAACAACAAATCTTAATTTCTCGTTAGAAGAAGAAAGAACTTAAACATTCTTTTCTGGGTATCATCATTCCCAACTTTCAAGCAGAAGGGAAGGAGTAGAAATGTTGAATTGTTTCACATCAGCACGAAGTCTGATCTATTCAAGCCTGATCTGCACACCCAATAGATCCTTCATCAACATTCTCGAATCATCTTGTGCCCTACTCCATCATCTCATCAACTACGTCGTTTCCTCAACAGTTTTTATCGTAAACAGTTCTTCCTTACAGCAATTTCGGAGGGCTCTTGGCCCTCCGAGGCTACTTGCGCCCCTCCCGGTCCTCTTCTACCATTCCAGCTCCTTCTGACAGTCCTCCTGCTCTTACTGCTCCTCCTCCTCCTCCTGTTTCTCCTTCTCCTCATGTTTCTGCTGCTTCTCCTCCTCCTCGCCTTCCTATCATGCCCAACTTCCGATAACCAAAGACCTACAATTCGGACCCGAGCCTAGTTGACCTACCCCCACCCTACCGTGACTGCGATGAAGATCATTACCCTACCCCCTGTTTCATTACTCATAGAGTGCGTCGGAAACCCCGGCCGTCCCTACCCCACCCTATGTGTATCCTTAACATTTTCCGCACCCCTCGACTTGTTGAGCCTTTTCATCACCCCTTCTACTACGCCCAACCACCCCTCATTCCCTCAGGAACCCCCTAAGGTAACCCCCGGCACAAACCCATTGCGCCGATGAACTGTTACTACCGGTGGAGGTACGAATAGAACAGGCAGGGAAAAGCACCGGTGATACAAGGACCTACTGCCACCCTACCCCTCAGGTGATACGGCGGCTGCTAATGAGAGACTTGATAATAGATAAACGCCACGAATCTATCTACCACGGGTACTCTCCCTCATGATGTGACGGAATATGTGAATACCCTTCTGAACGACGAACTAAGTTTTCGCACAGAACTGCCGTCGTATGATTGAGAGCCGCGACTCTCCGTCATACAACGGCAGTTGTTTTTTTTTGCCAAATTGTCTTCGGATGTTGTTGGAGCCTTACATGAATCCTACCAAATGATGCCAGTCAGTCACTTCAATGATCACATGTCGTAAACATCGGATCATAATGGAGGCAGGCACCGGGCAGGCAGGCAGGCAGGGAATTAGGCATCGAGTCCCGAGGGACGCAGTCTGGGTAGGGAGGGGGCGACAACAATCATTGAATTCACCTCAGGGGCGACGTAGGTGATTCGGTCTTTCAGGAAACACATTGAAACAAGTGAGTATATTCAGTGCAGCATTCAAGTCCCTGGATTTGATCGGCTTTCCTTTACAGCTGTCACGATAACAGTTAGATGAAAAGGTGAATTACAGGAGTATACAAAACTTGACATTACCTCGATGATCTGCAAAATTTCAATCCTCGTACTTCACTTTTCCTTGTTTTCAACCTACAGGTCTCGTCTGGTTCTTTCCCTGTATTTTCAATCCGTCGAAGCACATCGAGCTCAGAACCACAATCGTTACAGCACTTGGTAGTACGGTATTCGTCAACATCTACGACTCTGTAGTGATTCTCGAATCTTCTTCTTATCCACCTGACCGGTACAGGCCTTTCTCCTCGACGTCCTGTAGACGGGAACCTTGCATTTCCATATGCGATAACAGGTTCTATTTCTCCCTTTCCTTTCATTGTACGGATAAACCTGTCGACTGACTTTCGTTTCGAAATGTAGATGTCGAATTTCATCCTGGCGTATTTTCGCTTTGAATAATGCGAAGTTAACTCCTCCCAATGACTTGTAACTGCAAGAAGATAGTCTTCGAATCTTGATAGACTGCCGCCAGACTTACTCGAGAACCCCTTGAGATATTGCAATGTCGATTGAATATCTTGATCCCACGTCTTTCTTTTCTTTTTATTGCGATTCAGATGTGACTCGTGATAATATTGTTTTCTCGAAAACTGAAATCTTTTTCTGATTATTTGTTGATCATCTCTGAATTGTTCGACGGCCGATATAATGACGCTCCTCCCAGGGTCGATCGCAATTACCCTTGGGCAATTTTTACATTCTTCGATCTCTCTTTGGTATTCTGAATTTTCATGTAATACTTTGTATGATATTGATATCTTCTTCGCCGATTTCCGTTCAGCCCTTTTTCTATCGGCAAGCCATTTGGTAGTGCGCAATGAAGGTTCCTGTTCGAGTCCATCGATTGTTTTGACAATTAACGTGAATCGAAAACAAACCGATACACCGTCTGTCGTGATACTTGTAATCTCCTCTCTCTGATCTCTGAACAGATTCGAACAGTCGAAAATCCTTCTGAAATTCTTAGAGTTCTCCAAAGTTTGATCTATTCTCATGAACGATTTTTTATCTTCTCCCGGTTTCAAACTGTTCGCTTCTTTCAAAATGTAATACATCACATCATTATCGATTGTTAGATGTTTTCTGCCGAATTTCGACATTGGTGCTGCCTTGAATGTTTTTTTCGAGAGACCACGATCTTCGAAGAACTTCAACATGAACATGTGTGTCTCGATTATCTCAAACAGATTTTTCTGCAACCTATGATCAAATTTGTCATATTTGAAACTAAAAAGATCTTCGTCCCCCGATAATCCAATTAGTTGTTTCATATGGTCGATGAAGGTTCCTATCTGCTGTGAATTATTCCTGTTAAACACTTCTGTCTTCAACTCGTAATCTTTCCTTTGAAACAATACATTCTTCACGTCTTCGATTTCTTGCTGATGGTTAATATGTAACTCTCCTTTGCAGAATTCGGCAATGAACTTTTCCAATCGGTTTGTAAAATTTGCTTTCAGGTCTTGGTAGAAATTCGTTCCATATTGATTTGCAGCGAATACAATAGCTTGCGAGTCTCCTCGAATTCTACATAAATCAACGAAAAGATGTCTTTTCTCTGACCAGAAACGTTGTAGAGTTGGATACTTGTTATCTGTACGGCTATGTTGTTCCATTCCAAGTGTAAAAACATTCCAGAAAAAGGTCGATTTGGCTCTCTTGATTTCATCTACTACATATCGTAAATTCCCTGTATCCCTGCCCCATATCAGAAAACAGTTGAATATCATACTGCCTCTTGATGTGATCTGACTGATATGTAATACCCATCTGTCGATCACGTCTAAAATCGATCTGTTCTCTACCTTGAGTCTCGAGTATAACCCACATTTGACGACTCTCGTGAATGGTTTTGAATAACTTATTTCTTGACCGTTGTCTGAATCATCTGTAATTCGTTTTCTCTTCCTCGGCATGTTATAGTATGTTAGTCTGGCGAAACCATGTTAGATAGCAGGTAGTCGCTACATTTTTTTCATTACCATCGTTTCAGTGTATTGTCGGACCGCAAACTCTGTAATGGCGGGAAGATGAAACGAGAGCCACAAACTTTCCGTCGGAGGCGGGAAGTTTTTTTTTTTTTCTTTTTTAAGACCCTCATACAGCCCCATTGGATGGGTGATTGAAACCTATCAATGACCCCTGTCATGCTGGTCCATGACTCCTTCGGGAGTCCTTTTGTCGATTAAAGGATAAACACACTACCCCCACCCCATGAATACGAACTTCGGAAGATCTTCCGAATGTCACTGACCACCCCAGGGTACTCAAAGCACCACCCACTGCACATTCCCCCGGACTCCGGGATTTCGAGTGTGCCAGGCTGACTTGTTCCACCCCCTTCATTCCCCCAATGACAGTGGAAAGGACCAGGGTGGGTCATACTCAAAGGCTCGGACTCGGCCGGGGGACAACCGCGGGGAACCGGGTATTACCCATCTCCCCCGAGAGTACCCCTCCATTTCATAATTGATCTGCCTACAACAGCAGGGTACTTGACCTAAACTCCGCTCGCACCCTCCCTCGGCTCGGAGTATCGGCACCCCACTTTACGTGACCACCCCTTTACCGTACCAGGTAGTCACCGTCGTCCCACCGGTCGCAGCCCCAGATACTGAGAGGGTACTAGCCTGACCCCCGGCCCCTCTGAGTAGCCGGGTTCAATGGCTTCTACCGTGACGGTACCCTGCGATTTTACTCAAAGGTCGTAGCCTGTACCGTAGTACCGTGCCACGAGTCCGATCAGGGCCCCTACCCCCATTTTCAGTCAGATACACTGTCATCGGCGTGGGTACTACCCCATGGGTACTTTTTCAGGCAAGCCCCCCACAAAAGTAAACACTGAACGACTTCAACGGTTTTCATCTTACTGTTAACAGTTAATGGTTTTAAGTCTTAAAAACTTCAAATCCGAACGACCGGTCACTAAGCGCCGCCCGACCCCCCGGCGCCCCCCGGCGAACTAAGCGGCCCCGGTCAGTGCCGGGCCCGCCGCACCGCCCGGCGGCCGGGCTGCTCAGAACTTGAACGCCGAGGGGGGCCGGAAAATGATGGCAAAAGTTGCCGCAGCCTGGCGGTTTGACTGGCCACCGGGCCCTGTTAACTCAAAGTTAAGCCACCGGAGTTGAAGTTCTGACCGTCCGATATAACTTCTTTACTCAAAGTTAAGTTAAAAAGCAGTACGAGGACAATCAGGAGAGTCGAGGAGGCTTGACCCTGACACTGTCCTATATAACAGTAAGTTTATTCCCGCCCGCGACTCTGCAGCCGCACCCGCCGCCGCGGGCCGCGGCCCGGCCGAAGTCGGAGTCCGCCGGGGCCGCTCACTGCGCGGGGGCCAGGCTCCCGGGTGACACTGCAACTTGGCATGCCAGCGCAGGCCCTACGCGGCCCGATGGTCCGCCGGGGCCAGGGCCCGGCCGTCGCCGTCGCCGGGGGCGGCACGGGGGGCCGCCCGCCTGGGGGGCCGCCGGCAGGGCGACAGACTCAGGACCGGGTACGGGCAAGGAGCGCCCGCGCACGGTGGCCCATGGCAAGCCCGCGGCCGGCGTCAGCTGCCTTGTCCACTGAGGCAGCTCGCCCCCGCACCCCCGCGCGGCGCCCCGGCACCACGCCGACCTGCTAGTAGGCGGCCGTTCAACCGTTGCGACGCCGCTCCCCGACGGTCGATCCGATCACTGTGACCGCCGGCTGCCATTAGCATTATAACTGTACGGTCCGATCGGACGGCCGGACGCAGCCTGACGGTCCGATCACCACTCAGGATCGGAGTCATGGGCCGGCACACGCTGTAACTTCAAAGTTGTACTATGATGTCCGGCCGACCATCATTGCAATAAAATTCAACTAGGTGAACGATTCATGACATGATCCTGACTGATATTTATCCGGAGCAGGACGCTCCCGTCGCTCCTTCTTCCTTCATCCCCATACATCCCCATCCTCCTCGGCATTCTCAGCTTCTCCAGCGCTGGGCTCAGCAGCAGCAGCCGTGGAGCTCTACGGTGAAGGCACTCAGCGGCATACTCTCACATGATCCCCCGGGGCCGGCCTCACCTCCCCCTCGTCCTGCTCATCGGCGGCAGCGCATGTCGACCAGTAGTGCTGCTTCCAGAGGCAGATCCTCAGGGTAGGACGCGGTTTGCCTGCCGATCCGTCAGGGGATTTCGTGTCTCCTGCAAGCAAGACTACGAGGCTCTCCGTCCCCGTCCTCGTCCTTGTTCGGGTTGTACTTGTACTCTGCCAGCCCTCCAGCGGTCACCTGGCAGGAAGTTGAGAGGGTGCTGGATAGGCGAGCAAAGTTACAGCATAGCAGACGATGCAGACGTCGTAGAGGAAGGCGCTGGCGACGATCTCCATCTCTCCTGCCCATCATGTCAGAGGAGGAGGAGAGGAGTGAGTAGAAAGAGGAGGAGGAGGAGGAGGAGGCGAGAGAGTCAACCTGCCCATTCTCCATCGTTCGACATGCGGTTCTGACCAAGAGATTCAACACAGAGAGAAGAAGATTGGCAGGAAGAGAGGAGAGAAGGAGAAGAGAGAGGTGCAGCGTAAGGATCGGAGGG
This sequence comes from Guillardia theta CCMP2712, assembly GCF_000315625.1. Taxonomy (NCBI): domain Eukaryota; class Cryptophyceae; order Pyrenomonadales; family Geminigeraceae; genus Guillardia; species Guillardia theta. Next base: position 16,739 of record NW_005434563.1, read on the forward strand.
GAGGGGGAGGGGAGGGAAGAGGGGACAGGGAGGGTTACCAGATAAGTTTGAAAAGATTCGCCAGTCTCAAGATAATTCTCAAAGAGCTGAGGATTTGACCTCATGTATTGCACAACCTGTCTCCTCAGCAAGGACACGGGCCTGCGATGATAGTGAGCAAGAGGAGGAAGGGGAAAGGGAGGGGGGAAGAGGAAGAGACACTGGAGGAGGGGAGATAAAGGACGAGGGAGCGAGAGGAGGGGAGGGGAGGAAGATGGAGAGAAGAGGAGGACGTTGGGGTAGGTTCAGCCGCCTCACCTCTCGCTGGGAGAGTCTCGTCTCTCCTGCTCCCCTCTGCTCTGAGAAGGATCGACAGGGACGGAGTGATGCTTGAGCTGCAAGAGGAGCGCTGCAGACTCATGGTTCAGCCGAACCAAACGAGTGGAGGACGAGGAGATGGCAGAGGTTGGGGAGGAGGGGGGGGAGGAGGAGGAAGCCGGGAAGGACGAAGAGGGGAGAGGTGGAAGGGAAGGAGGAGTAGGACCATGGAAAAAGCAGTTGCCATCTCCGTCTACAAGCTCCTGCCGTAGCCTGCGGGGTTGTGAGGAGGAAGAAGCATATCATGAAGGGGGGAGAGCTGAGAATTGAGAGTCGTTGGAGTGAGTGAGTGAGTGAGTGAGGGAGGGAGGGAGGGAGGGAGGGAGGGAGGGAGGGAGGGAGGGAGGGAGGGAGGGAGGGAGGGAGGGAGGAGGTCTCACCCTTGGCGAGCAAGACAAGCATCGAGCTCTTGTAGATGAGGAGCAAGATCCCCCCAGATGGTTCTCTGTCACATGAAGTTGTTACATTTGCTGGGCCACATCCAATACCACCGTCATGATCAAGAAAATCGTAATCATCTCCATCGTCATCGTCATCATCATTATCATCGTCATCATCATTATCATCGTCATCATCATTATCATCGTCATCATCATTATCATCGTCATTATCATCGTCATCTTCATCTCCATATCATGCACCCGCATCACATCGCTCAACAAGGAACCAACGAGCTACCTGAATCAAGTTGGAGGCGGCGGAGTAGACGTTCTTGACGTTGGGAAGAGTGAAAGACTGCCGGGCCGTCAGCTTCCAGGCCCTAAGACGCTCCTCGGACCTCCACGCGAGAGATGCTGGAGACATGCCCGTAGAGCGAGTGGATGGTGCGGCGAGCGGAGGAGGCGACCAATCTGGAGGAGTGGGAAAAAGGAGGAGGAGGAGGAGGAGGAGGAGGAGGAGGAGGAGGAGGAGGAGATGGTGGTGGTGGAAGAGAGGAGGAGCAGGAGAGGAGGAGGAGGGGGAAGTGGAAGCGAAAGAAGTTTTCAGAGCAGGGGTGGACCAAAAGCAGGAAAATCAAACCGAGGAAACATTCGAACACAGATAGGCAAGATGATGAGTAGAACGAAGTGAAGAGATACGGGAGAGAGAAGTAGGAGGGAAGTGGGAGGAGGGGAGGGAGGAGGGGAGGGAGGAGGGGAGGGGGAGGTGTGAGAGAGGGGGAGCAGGAGAAGGACTAGGTGATGGCGAGCAAATTTCTTCCCTCACCTTGAGAGGCTGACGACAGCAAAACGTGTGAAACGAAAGATTGGACCTAAATGCGAGGAGAGTTGGGATGTGAAGACGCGGCATGGGGAAGATAAGCAGCAACGAGGTAAAGAAAAGATGTAGAGATCAAGGAGAGAAGGAGAGGAGAAGGGAGGGGAGAGGACAGGAGAGGGAGAACAGAGATGCTCGGAGGACGAAAGGGAAGGAGGACACAACAGAAGATTCTGACAAAAGGAGGGAGGAAGAGGATTTGAAAGACACGGAAAGGGGAGTGGAGTGGAGAGGAGAGGGAGGGGAGGGGAGGGGAGGGAAGTGAAGGGAGCACGGGGTTTAAAGAGGGACTTACCGGATCTTCGATACGCCACCACCATGTTGGAGAAGTAACTGCCGTGGTAACGCATCAGCGAGAACGTCGCAGAGGAGCAAAATGACAGGGACCTCGGCCCGAAGATGTAGCAGGCGAGGTTATGGAAGACGGCCAGGAACCTTCCGAGCGCAAAGACCCCGCCGTCAAGGCACGCGTCTACTATGCTGGTGAAGGTGTTCCTGACTGCCAGAAGACGTGAGTGGAGGAAGGGGGGGAGGAGGAAGACGGAGTTAGGGAGAGAGGAAGAGGGAGGGGTGAGGGAGGAGGAGTAGGGAGGGGTGAAGGGGGGTAGACGTGAGAGAGGAGGAGGAGCTTCAGATATCACCGGTGGCCCTGCAGAAGGCAACGAACTCGTTGACGACTTGCCGGCAGTCGCTTCCGAACTGCCTCCATGAGACCTGCCGAGCAGATCAGACGGAATCTCGACCCTCCTTGACGACGGCCACGTGACCCTCTCCTCCCTCTTGCGCACTGTACACTCCCTTACTCTCTCCCTCCCCTCCCCTCCCTTTTGCCTTCCCGCTCCCCTCGCTGTTCCCTCCACCTTTCTCTTGTCCCCTTTCTCTCCTCGCCCCTCTCCTGCTGTCGTTTCATCTCCCCCCCTCCCCCCGCCTCCCTCCCTCCCTCTTGCTCCCTCCCTCTCTCCACAGCCCACTCCTCCTGCTGCCTCTGCTCCATTCCGCCTTTTCTCTTCCTCATTCGCCATCAGCCACTCTCGACGCGTTTTGACATGCCCCAACGGAATTTTCACCTGCCCTGACGCCGCGACGTCCAGGTAGTTCAACAGCCGATTGACCTGAAGGCAAAGGAGTGAGAGCAAGAAGATAGAGAAAGACGGAGAGGGAGAACATCAAATACAGAAAGAAGAATGGCAGACGAGGCAAACGATGGAGAGGAGGGGAGGGGAGATCAGAGGAGAGTAGGGGAGGGGAGATCGGAGGAGAGGAGGGGAGGGGAGATCAGAGGAGAGGAGGAAAGGAGGAAAGAAGAGGAAAGGAGGAGAGAAGAGGAGAAGAGAGAGGAGTGGAGAGGAGCAGGATTGTTGTGAAAGAACATTCACATTCAACATGTCACGAGAGCTTTTTCTCTTCACACCTGCTCGCCTATTCTTGACGTCAAGCCTGAGAACAACCCTCGTCTCGCTCGCACCACAGAGTGGTGTCCACTATCCTGCAGATCGCAAGGGAGGAGTGGAGAGGAGAGGAGAGGAGAGGATAGGATAGGAGAGGAGAGGAGGAGATGGCAGAGTGCGGGAGGAGGGAGAACAGGGGAGTGAGGAGGGAGCGGAGAGAGGGAGGAATGAGTAGGAGGGGAGGAGAGAAGGGAATAGAGCAGTGAGACAAGAAGGGAAAGGATGGGAGGGAAAAAGGGAGGAGAAGAGCGGAGACGACAAGAGAGAAGGGAAAGGAGGGGAAGGAAGAGGAGACGGGACCAAGGTCAGAACTTCGACAGTCGCCTCAACCAACGGCTTACAACGAGCGCGAGGTGATGCCTGTATCCAGCAGCGGATCCTCCCTTGATTGGCAGCATGGAGGGCGAGGAATGAGAGTCAGGGCTGCGAGGAAGCGACGAGGATCGCAGAGATCTCCTTGACATGTCCGGTTGGAAGCCCTGACCCTTCATCAGATGGTGAAGATGACGGGGGAGGCGAGGGAGGGAGGGAGGGGGAGAGTGAAAGGGGAGGGCAGGAATGGGGAGAAAACAGGAGCAGGATCAAGAGCAGTCCAAGGAGGAGGAAGAGGCAAAGAAGGTGGGGCAGGGGCAGGGGCAGGGGCAGAAAGTGGAGGAGGAGCAGGAGGAGGAAAGAATAAACAGGGATTGATCGAATGCCATACAAGGTCTGGAACTGCTTCGTGGATGGTCTTCATCTCTCTCTTCCCACTCAATCGATCAGTGGAAGGGATGGAGTCCAAACTTGCTTGCAGCTCTTTGACTTTCGTTTCCTCATACGTCGTTCTAAATCGCAAGTTACTAGAAAGTTGACAGGCAGAGGCCAGGTCGAGGTCGAGCAGAAAATTACTATTATCACCATCATCATCATCATCATCAGCATTCCCATCATCTTTACAAGCAGCAGCAGCAGCACTACCTTGATCATCACCATCACCATCACCATCACCATCACCATCATCACATCCTCGTCGTCATCACAACCACCAACATCGTCGTCGTCACAATCACCATCACATCATCATCATCGCAGCATCCTCGTCATCATGATTATGACCATCATCAAAGGTCCCGATCATAACCAGCTTCACAACATGCATCTTCGGGCATCTCGACCTGTTCTTCACGTTCACAGCAATCGGCGCGGCCTTGAGCGGCGGCATGGAGATTGCAGGCATTCGCAGAGGTCCCGCCACATCGCCATCCCTTAGCGTCAGGTCAGCGTCTCGTTCACATAGCTGCCATATTTCAGCAGCTTCCTCACAAGATTTCTCTTGCAGCTTGCTCGAACTTCTTGTTGTCTACTCTGGTTGGGACCTAGCACAAAAAGTTAGAAATGTTGCTGCTGCTGCTGCTGCTGCTGCTGCTTCTGCTTCTGCTGCTGCTGCTGCTGCTGCTTTCATAGATCTTACCGGTGACTGCACTCCCTCGCGCAAGCAGCCCCCATGCACGGAGCGCAGGGAGCCAGGCAGCTTCAGCGAGGGGGCCGAGTCCTGCGCATCCTCTCCCAGACCCGAGCTCGCAAAGAGGAGCATGACCAGGCATGCTGTCACAGTGACCTTGCAGCTCATGCTTGCACTGCACTACCACCTGATTCCTCGATCAGAAACATCATGGTGGCAATGAGACGCAAGCTGAAGACGCGGGACGAGTATGAGAAGAGTACGAGGTACAGATCAAGGAAACAAGTTTCTGGAAGCAGACTACACCATATATGATGAGCCGGCAACAAAAGGAGGAATGTGGAGAAGGAGAGCATGGAATTATGAAATTGGGCAGGGGTGAAAGAGAGGATGGAGAATGGAGGATGGACGATTGGGATAGACACGACTGAGCGCAAGGCATCAACAGGATCATGAGCAGGAGCACGATACGAGAAGGAGCATGATCATGAGAATTATCAGGTTCAGGTTCAGGTTTAGGAGCAGGAGCAGGAGCAGGAGCAGGAGCAGGAGCAGGAGGAAGAGAAGGACAAGCAGGAGCAGCAGGAGCAGGAGCAGGAGCAGGAGCAGGAGCAGGATCAGGATCAGGATCAGGAGCAGCATGAGCATGAGCATGGTTCAGTCACTCGCCTCTTCTTCAACTTGCCCGCTGATGCCATGCGTCCCTCATGCATTCGATTTGAACTTCTAGGCTGTCCTGCCTGGGCCGGCGATCCGAGTCACACTGCCCGGGCCTGCCCCGGGCCGCCGGCACTGAGCAGTGCAGTGCGTCCGGACTCCGGGCCCGCCGGCCGGGCCCGGGGCGGCTCGAGAAAACTGTTACGGAGAGGGAAAGTTACGGCCGGGCCTGTGCGACAGACGGCGTCAGGGAGAGTCAAGCCTCCTCTACTCTCCTGCCATGATTGTCCTCTGGCACTGATTGAACTTAACTTTGAGTACTTTGAAACTTGCGTGCAGGAGAGCCAACCCTCATCTGTCACTCAAAGTTAAGTTGACAATCAGTACTAGTACGACTGGGGGACAGCAGTTGGCAGGATTGGGTTGGGTTCTCGCTGTACGGTCTTTTCTCTTCTCGCCGTTCAGTGGCCTGTGCGACAGTGTCCGAGCAGGGTCAAGCCTCCTCGTCTCTCCTGATTGTCCTCGTACTGATTTTTCACTTCACTTTGAGTAAAGAGTACGACTCTCATCAAACTCGGCCAGTGCCGGGCGCAACTGGCTCGGCCGGGGCTCGGGCCGGGCCCGCAGATACGTACAAGTGGATGGCCAGGCCCGCCTCACAGTACGAAAGAACATTCTGATTTCCTTGCCACGTCACTCCACCCCACCAGGGAAAGCATTCGCCCCTCAGCGAGCGTACCCCTTTCAATTTATACCTACCAGTGTCCTCTAGAGGAATCTGTACCATCTAGTACCCTACTTCTGCCTCTTGTCTACTACCCTAAATTCAAAGTACCCACCATTGGTGATAGCGACCCCCCTTCTTTTCTTCACCAACCCACGTGCTTTGGTCCACGTCACCCTGACCACCACTAGTTCAATTTCAGACTACCCCCTTTTGCAGATCTACATCTTCACACCCCTGTCTTGATGACTACCCACCTCCATCCTTTCATCAAATATCACCCCTACCTACTCTTTAACAATTCCTGTACAGGGAAAAATAGTCCCTTATGATACACCCTACCACCATCTGTTTACCCCCACCCCCTTAGGGCGACAAAGTATTTACATGACCCCTGATCCTTGAATCAGGCACCGGTGGTTTCCGTATTCCAATGATCTCATACCACCCAACAGCCCATTACCCACCCCCACCCGTACTGGTTGACCTATACCCTGTGAAGAATCAGCTGGGGTACACATTAGAAGGTGACGTCAGACCCCCCACCCCCTACCCCCTGAAAATTCCTTTTAAGTACCCTCTTATTTGGATCCACTGCTTGGTGCTCCACCACCCTACCCACTCACCCGCCTCCGGAATGCCCAGGGTTATCCTACCCACCCCCTCAAATTCACATTCTGCATTCACCTACCCATCCTTGGTCCATTAACCATACCCCAGTTCGTGAAATATTTATTCCTTACCACCCCCTTCAGGCTAATCATCTTTGTGGAAGTTTGGTGGGTAGCAGATTGAGGCACCGGTACTTCATAGACTATTCCAGAACCCCCTATGGTTATTGTCCTGGAGTAGAAGCCACCACCACCCTCATTCCCAGCAAAGGTGCTTGTCGTCTGAGGTTATGCTGAACTATTCCAGAAAACGTTGGCGTGAGATTATCAATTGGAAAACGCTGAAAACCGCCATGTTTAACAAACCTTTTCTTCTCTACCCCCACGATAACTACCCCCACCCCTGCTCATTCATTGCCACCCCCAGCACAGACCGCTTTATGTACCCCACCCCCTTCCACAATTCCACCAGCAGAGGCAACGCCGCCATGAGCACACGCTTCGGGCAGACGCTCCTCCTCCTCTCGCTCTTCGCAGCGGCAGGAGCTGAGGTTTTCTTCCAGGAGGACTTCGATGGTGATCTTTGCTTCCTCCTCCTCTCTGATCCACGAGATTCCCGCTGTGTTGTCCTCTTTCGTGATCCATTCCCTCCGTTTCGAAAGTCATTCAAGTGTCTTGTACTCGAGCGTGAATGGAAGTACAGAACTCTTAGAATGATTGTTCGAGCGTTCACTCATCTTCATACTCATGCGAGAAAATCCACCCCTTGTTCCTCCTCAAATGATGCCCATGTGTATGATCAAGGTTTCGTGCGCACCCTGCAGTCTCATGTTGTCTTGATCGACGCTATGTTGTGCCTTTGCCGCCCCTCTACTGGACCTACACTCCCTTTGAGTCGTCTTTTCTTCTGACTGAAATTCTTCTGCCAGATGGCAAGTGGGAATCGCGCTGGGTTAAGAGCAAGTTCAAGTCCAGCGATGAGGGTCCTTGGGAGCTCTCGGCCGGAAAGAACTACGGCGATGCCAACAACAAGGGTGAGGACAGGGAGAGGTAGAGACGACTTGACTGACATTGCTCGTGCCCAGGTATCAAGACCATGACCGACTACAGATGGTACGACATCTCCGCCAAGACCCCCTCCTTCAACAACAAGGGCAAGAAGCTCGTACTCCAGTGAGTTATCAGCGTTTACCTCTGGTGCGGTTGGTTGAGATCCTCCCAGGTACACTGTCAAGCACGAGCAGAACCTCGACTGCGGTGGCGGCTACATCAAGCTCGCCCCCATGAGCGACCAGTCCAAGTGGGGAGGGGACTCCGAGTACTCCATCATGTAATGCCTGGACAGCAAAGGAGTGAGGACGAGACGTGCTGATGCCGTTCTAGGTTCGGACCTGACATCTGCGGGTACTCGACCAAGAAGGTCCACGTCATCTTCACCTACAAGGGCAAGAACCACCTGATCAAGAAGGAGATCAAGCCTGAGACCGACGAGCTCACTCACATATACACCCTCATCCTCAACCCGGACAACACGTACGAGGTCCAGATCGACTTGAACAAGGTCGAGAGCGGTTCTTTGTTGGAGGACTGGGACATGCTCCCCCCCCAAGAAGATCAAGGACCCCAAGGTGTTGTTGCTGCTCTCCTGCTCTCACCGTGTCGTTGAACGCTGTCATGGCAGTCCTTCAAGCCCGATGACTGGGATGAGAACGAGGAGATCGATGATCCCAAGGACAAGAAGCCTGACGGCTGGGACGACATCCCCAAGCAGGTGAGGAGGAAGGGAGCAGAGGCTGAGGTCAAAGGCTGACGAGGATGCAGATCGTCGATCCTGACGCCAAGAAGCCTGACGACTGGGACGATGAGAGTGACGGCGAGTGGGAGGCCCCCATGATCGACAACCCCAAGTACCAGGGAGAGTGGAAGCCCAAGAGGATCCCCAACCCCGCCTACAAGGGCAAGTGGGAGGCCCCCGAGATCGACAACCCTGACTTCGTGGACGATGCTGAGTGAGTGGCTGTGTAGCATCCTCAAGACTCGTCTGACTTGTGGTCGTCAGGTTGTACAACGTTGTCAAGGACAACGGCCTCGTTGGCTTCGAGTTGTGGCAGGTGGGAGGAGGAGGAGACGTGGATGCTTGTTGAGCTGGTTGTCCCGATGATTTGACATGTTCGCTTATTCCCTGAGCAAGTCTGTGCTGAAACTTCACTCTTGGCTGTGTATGAGGGCCCGAGGCCCTCGATGTGACCGGTCGGTCGGTGGCTGGTGATGACTTGCTGGGCAGGTCAAGGCTGGCAGCATCTTCGACAACATCTTGGTCTGCGACGACCCTGCCTATGTGAGCAGGACGAGGGGAAGGAGCAATGGGGGGGCGGGGGAGGGAGGCGAGTAGGGGGGGTGGGTTATCAGAGGAGGATGAAGGAAGGAGGAGAAGCATGTGCTGACGGTTGCGGCAGGCTAAGGCCCAGGCGGAGAAGAACATCGTTCCCCTCCAGAAGGCCGAGAAGGAGATGAAGCAGAAGAAAGACGACGAGGAGGCCGAGCAGCGCAAGAAGGAGGACGACGATCGCAAGGCCAAGGAAGCCGCCGATGACGACGATGATGATGTCAGAGGAGGAGGTGGAGAAGAGGCGAAGACTTGACATTTGTTGGCAGGATGATGAGGACGATGATGACAAGAAGAAGTCCGAGCTATAAGCAGCTTCATCGTCATCGTCTTAAGAAAGATAGCGAGTGATTTCAATATTACATAAACCACGAAATGCCTGAGTTGTGATGAGACGTTCTTGTCTTGTTGTTGATTCCTTTATTGTCATCTCCTACTGCTGGTTGGCAAACTTTGACAACTGCGCGACAACATCGGGATCGACTTCTGACATCACCTGGCGCAGCAAAGTGAACAAGCGAACCCAGTGTCTCCTACACTGCCTGCTGCGAAGAGGTTCCGACCTCGTTTTCCTTCACTCTTTCCCTCCCTTTCTCCTTCTCTCACCTTTTCGTATGCTTCTCCTCCAAGGAGGGCATGTAGGGATTGAATCTGCGACTGTACAAGATTGCCAAGATGAACATCTGACGGGGACCAGGTGAGGAAAGGAAAAGAGGAGAGGACGAGTGCGAGGAGGAGGATGGGTAGGTGGAGAA
>NW_005434563.1:26474-27688 GCF_000315625.1 Guillardia theta CCMP2712
CCCCGGCCAGCACAGACATGGTCTTGGTGGTCAGGTCCAGCTGCATGATCGTGCTGTTGTACGGCGCAAGACACGTACAGTCTGTTGTTCGCGGAGTAGACTGCCAAACCCCATTAGCAGTTGAGGAGGATGTGGAGGGCCAAGAGAGGAAAACTTTACCCGTATGTGCTGGTTGCCCATAGAGTGCGCAATCCAAATGGCGTATGGAGCATGTGATTAGGTCAATGACCAAAGGACTGTCAGCTTGACTCGCAGAGCAGAGTAGGAGCAGAGGGAGAGCAGAGGACGAGCAGAGGAGGAGCAGAGGAGGAGCAGAGGAGGAGGGAATACGAAAAGGTTCAAGGGACTAGAACGCTTCCTCACTTTGAAAGAATGTCTCCGAAACCCTACAGCACGTCAGATGACGGAAGGGAGAGAGGGGAGAGCAGGAGCAAGATAGCAAGGAGGAGGATGAGGAGGATAGGGAGGAGGGAGGAGGGAGGAAGGAGGAATAGTCGAACCTGAGGTGCTGCTTCAGCCTGGCAGGGAAGGAGAATATCTTTGCGTTCCTGAGAGGTATGTCAACAGCACCAAGGAAAACATGGAGGAGGAAACTGAAGAGCAGTTGCATTATCATGTTGTTGACGACGACGATGATGATGATGATGCTGTTGTTGCTGATGATGATGATGGAGATGGAGATGGAGATGGAGATGGAGATGATGATGATGGTGACCACAAAGGTGATGATGGCAGATGGTTTGTTTTCCACCTGCAGCATAACCTCGTTGACAAGGTTGAGAATCGCAGGAAGACGATGAAGAATTCCCAAGTCTACCACGTAAATATTAGCAACAAACATCATTGCCATCGTTTCCATCATTTCCATCATCATCATTATGATTCCAACCACCACCACCACCACCACCACCATCGTCGTCGTCGTCGTCGTCATCATCATCATCATCATCATCATCATTCTCATCATCATCATCATCATCATTCTCATCATCATCATCATCATCATCATCATCATCATCATCATCATCATCATCATCCTCATCTTCATCATCATCGTCGTCATCGTAATCATTACCTCTCGAGACCATCATGTTCAGAGCTGCCACAGCGACTATCCTTCGCTTTCTTGCAAGCATGAGGTTGTCTACCCGAGCAATGCAATGATCCAAAACATGTGGAGGGCGTGTTGAGATCCGAAGTTGCAGTGCGTTTGC
>NW_005434563.1:30314-33573 GCF_000315625.1 Guillardia theta CCMP2712
TCAGACCTGATGAGACGTCTGCTCCAAGAATGCGAGAATGGACGATGAGCAAGCCTGATCTGATGTTTAGACGATGACGAGACGAGGAGAGGAGAGGAGAGGAGAGGAGAGGAGAGGAGAGGAGAGGAGAGGAGAGGAGAGATAAAACAAGACAAGACAGGATATAAAACAACACATAACATGGCATGACAAGGCAAGACATGTCATATCCGTCCTCGACCTGCTTGTTGTATTGCATCATGGTCGTCAAGAGGTTTTCAGCTGTTGGTCTGATTCGCAGCCCCTCCTCGTTGAACTCTTGGTGCACAAACGTCTCTGCGTCGTCTAGGCAGCAGGTGTGAGCGAAAACTCTTGAGAGAAGAGATGAACAACAACATGTGAAACTTGCAGTGCATGTAAGTTGTTGGATGCGCATTATGATGGAAATGTCAGAGGCAACGGCGCTGGGTTACAAGGGATGGAGATGCAAACGATAATGTTGATGAAAGTGGGATGTACATCACAGAAGTGATCAGAAAGAGAAGACAACATCATGGAGGCATCAGTGATACTACAAGGCGGAGAAGGAAAACACCATGACTAGAAGGTCAGATCAAGATGAAGATGTTGATGAGAACCCGCAAGTATCATGTTCCCACCGGCCCACTCATGAAGGTCGACGGGTTGGAGAGGGAGGAGAGCGGAGATGGTGATGTCAGTCAGATGCTTGATCGCATCTCCAGACATGATGTTGTTCAGAAGCTCCGAAACCTTCAAATTCAGTCACTGACCACCATTTCCATCGCCATCGCCCATCGCCATCTCCCTCATCCTCTTCATCTCCATCTCCATCTCCTCGTCCTCGTCCTCGTCCTCGTCTTCCTCCGCCTCATCATCATCATCATCATCATCATCGTCATCTTCTTCTTCTATCTATTTACATCTCGCAACAAACCTCGCAACACAGCAGTTCTGAAATCACACTTTCTACAGCTCAAACCCTGCTCAACAGCACAACACTGCAATACTCTGCGCAGAGAACCTCTTGCCCGCCTCTCAACCAACACAAGTCCAGCTACATATTGTTCACCTCTGTACATGTTGGAAGTGGCTTGGAGGACGACGATGTCTCCTGACCTGAATTCTTGTTCTTCCCGCCTGCAGAAGGCAAAAGGTCAGGCTGCAGTGGGGAGGAGGCTGAGTCGACCTGGGCGGTACTGAGGGCAAGAAAGAACGTTGATGATGAAGAGGATTGATCTGATGACGATCTCTTCCTGGTTTCCAAGAGAAGTCAGCAGAAGTTGGAGAAGTATGTGGGAGCAGAAGATGGAGAAGTATGTCGTTTGTAGAGACAGTGAGGAATGAATCAGGCAAAGTATGGAAACGAGATGCAAAGGAGGAGGTTCAAAGAAGGATAATCTGATTCTGTTGTAGTTTGAATCGAGGATGCTGATTCTGCGATTTGGATATTGTTGTTGTGTGTGTTTGTTGTGTGTCTGTCTTGTGTTTCTTTTGTTATGATCTCCACCTGATGCACTTGAAAGCTGTGAGATGGGTTTGTGACAACTGCTTGCGCGTAATGCTCCAGCGTCTAAGACCACAATCAGAGAGAGGAGAGGAGAGGAGAGGAGAGGAGAGGAGAATACCTGAAGCGCTTGTGATAGGAAGGCGGGGAGAAATTTGGAGAAAGAGAGAGGGAGGGCATGATGAAGCTCGTTAATCTGATACAAGCCGATCATGTGAGAAACGAGAGACGCTGGTGATGATGAAGAGGAGGAGATGAGAAGAGGAGAGAGGACGGGAGGGCGAAAGAACGTGAAGCAAAGGTATTTGTACGAGGAAGAGGAGGAGGAGGAGGAGGAGGAGGAGGAGAAGGGGCAAGGAGAGAAGTAGAAGTAGAAGCAGGAGAACGAGGAAGAGGAGGACTGCAAGTAGGAAAGAGGAGGTGGGAGGGCGAGGCATGGGGGAGTGGGGGGGAAGGGCAGCAATTGGGGATGAGAAGAAAGCAGGGGACCAAGGATCACTATCCAAGTTAACTTGTGTGTGAGATGTTTAAGGTACTGACCAAGATGGCTGTCTTGACGGAGGTCTTAGATACGTGCTGATGTGCCTCGTTGTCTTCGTTGAAGGTCAAGAAGGTGCGAGCTTGGAGCGACTGAGAAGATCAAGAGGATCAAAAAGGCAGGAAGAAAGGAGGAGGGAGGAAGAGAAGAAGGAAGCGGGAGGAGGAGGAAGTGAAGAAGGAAGTGGGAGGAAGGGAGAAGGAGGAAGGGAAGAAGGAAGTGGGAGGAAGGGAGAAGGAGGAAGAGGAGGAGGAGGAGGAGGAAGAGAAGAAGGAAGGAAGAGGAGAGAGGAGGAGGGAAGAAGAGAAGGAGGAGGGAGGAGGGAGGCACTGGGAGGCAATTACAATAAGGTTGAACCCACCTGAAGCGAGAACTCTAGATAGCTCGTTATCTCTTCTGAGAGGTCCAATCTTGGGAACCCTGATAAAGTGCTAAATATCACCTTCTACCTCCTTTCCGTCCCTCTTCACTCCCGTTCTCCTTCTCCTACTCTTCCTGCAGCCTCCTCCACCTACTCCACCTCCTGCTCCTGCTGCTCCTGCTGCTCATCGTCGCTGAAGTCTAATCACCGTAGCAGAGCAGCCGGCGAGAGATCTTAGTTATGTACAACTCGACGAAAGCAGCTTCGGCGTTGTGATCCGCTGAACAAAGAATCAGTATGCGTGCACGCAAACAGGAAATAGAAATCGGACAATAAGAAACATGGAAACATGAAAGCAGCCTTTGAAACACTGAAATAAGAAAATCGTGTTTTGAAACATTGGAAAAAACATTAAGACAACAGATTCTTGAAGATTTTCAAGATCATTATCACGGCGTCGGACATCAAAGTCTGCAACCTATGGGGTGGGAAGTTTTGTAGAGACGGAAAAGAATAGAGAAGATTTCTGGCGAGACTTGCGCAAGATGCTTCCTAACAGGCCCAACAACCTTGGCGCTCAGCTCCTTGATGACCTGAAGGTTGCAAATCGTTACACAACCAAACTCAACGAGGAGATATTGAGATGAAGATGGAGATGGAGATGGAGATGGAGATGAAGGAATGAAGGTGGAGATGGAGATGAAGATGAAGAAATGAAGATGAAGATGGAGATGAAGATGAAGAAATGAAGATGAAATTTGAAGATGAAATTTGAAGATGAAGATGAAGATGAAGATGAAGATGAAGATGAAGAGGAAGAGGAAGAGGGAGAGGGAGAGGGAGAGGGAGAAGAAGA
>NW_005434563.1:34673-36808 GCF_000315625.1 Guillardia theta CCMP2712
CATCGTCAGCCTGCGGGTTGTTGAAGCATCAGCCAGCATGCAGCCATCACGAGCGAACCTCACGAGAGCTCGCCGAGATGTTGAGGAGCCTACAAACCAAGTTGGTCTGGCTGGACGCGTCCTGCACCTTATTTCTCAGCTCATCAACACAAAGAATGTCATCGTGCTCGTCGTGCACAACATAGAGACGTGAAAAATTGCAGGGAATCTTCATTCTGCTCATCAGAAACCAGCCTCAATGAAATCCTGAACCTAATTAGCATCTGATACCTTTTCATGCTTTTCGCCATCGTCTGCCATGGTCGGCCATCATCTACTATCTCCTCCTCCCCTCTCACTTCAACTCTCTCCATCTGTTCTCGTCTACTTCTCTCCCATGCTCGGCTCCCTCCTGACTCGTTTGACCCTCTCCTAGCCTTCCTTCCATGTCGCTGTCATTTCCACACATGCGACTCAACCCCACCCTAGTCCATCCCCCATTTCACCCTGTCCCTCTTCCTCCATCAAATTTAACCCTACCCTACATATACATATAACTATTTTGTGTAAAACTAACCGGTGTCAATAAGAAATTTCATGTACCCTACCATGGGATTATATTGTTTGTCACCCACCCACCCCAGCAGCCAGGAGCTCTCTGCTATAAGCCTCATCACGTCCCGGCCCGCCGCGCCGCCGCCGGGCCGGACCGAGCCTGAGTCCGGGCCGGGATGATGCCGGGCGGCCGGGGTCCGGGCGTCGGCGAGTCCGACCGGACGGTCGGAACTCGCACGGCGGCCCGCCGCCGGGCGGGCGCCGTCCCGGATCCGCCGCCCGGCGACCCCGGGCCCACGGTACTACGTTCAAGTAGTAGTACCGTACGCGCCGTAGTACGATCATCGGATGGTGACCGTGCCACGGTGTGACCGTAGTACCGCCGCGTAGTAGTCACGGTTCCGAACCGTGAACTTCGCGGAAGTTCGACCGTATCACCCGGTGACCGGGACTCGGCCCCCGTGCCACCCGCGGGCCGTCGGACCGTAGTACGGCCGGGCCCGGTACTACCTGGCCCGGGTCACGGGGTGTTGAAGCACCTCGGATAGGAGCAAGCTTCACCTCAGACAATGCCAAGCAATCGACGTGGCTCAAGTGCACAGATGCTTAGCCTCGGAATGCACCCCTGGAGAGGACAGCAACAGCTACAATAAGGACGACGTAGGAGAATCATGAAGAAGACCGTCCGACCGTCAAGAACCTAGGACTCGCCGTGGATGGCAGCAGGAGAGAGTCAGCTTATATCAGTCCACGACGGGACAGCAGATGACACGATGGCAGGATATGGCTACGCTCAAGGGAAGATTGGAAGTATCACCCCTGAAGTCATAGACATGGGAGAACAAGGCCCTGAGGGGTCTGATCAAAGAAGATCGGACAGTACTATCATGATCATCTTAGCGGAGGACTTACAATTCGGAATGCACGCGGCACGAGACTACCTCCAAGCATGACTCTAGCGGAGACACAGGTCCGGGCCGTTCAACGGGCGTTCAACTTGGTTTGACGCTAACCGTATGTTGAACCCGGTGCCAGTGGACATTGAAGGGGAGAGTACGGACTTACCTCTACTCAAAGTTACTAGTTAAGTTAAAGAGTCGAGGAGGCTTGGTCCTGACAGTGACCGTCGTCACCCGCAGTGTCGCACAGGGCCCGCCAATCTTACCTCGGTCAGTGTGTGCCGGTTTGTGCCCGGCGTTGAATTTGCGGCCATAAAGTTTCAATCTCTTATCATACCGTACGGCAGTGAACTTTCAGGGCCGCCGGCACTGCCCGGCCACTGCCGGTACTGCGGAGGCTTTGCTCGGAACTCGAGATAGCAGGGGCGGAGCAGGACCTGGCCCAGGCGAGGCTTGATGCAGCCAGGGCCAGGGGGAACCCGGTCGAGATAGCAGGGGCGGAGCAGGACCTGGCCCAGGCAAAAGCCGCGACAGTAGAAGGAATGGCCCAGGCGAGGCTTGATGCAGCCAGGGCCAGGGGGAACCCGGTCGAGATAGCAGGGGCGGAGCAGGACCTGGCCCAGGCGAGGCTTGATGCAGCCAGGGCCAAGGGGGAACGCGGTCGAGATAGCAGGGGGCGGAGCAGGGCCCTGGCCCAGGCGA
>NW_005434563.1:36976-46004 GCF_000315625.1 Guillardia theta CCMP2712
CTCAAGCACAAGATCGAAGCCGAATTCTCCGGGCAAGCATTTCTCCTATATTTGCTTTTGAAGGCAATTACTTGGATGGAGTGTAGATGCACGGCTGATGGCTGTTTACAGGTTTACGTGCTCTTGCCAAGAAAAGTATGAAGGACCGTGCAGTTACAAATCTGAAGGAGTTCCTGCGCTATCGGCTGAGCGCAGAACAACATTTGGAGTCCCGGCAATCGAACACCGACCGAGGTTTTCAGCTCATTGAATCCGATTGACAGAGTGGTGAGTATGAGTAAGACCAAGGATGAGGGTCCTTACACCTGCCTGTTGGAGGCGTGTTCAGGAAGTGGAAAATCCATGTGTGCTGTGGATTATTTTGTTCGCAACCCTGATACATGTTTGTACTTCTTGTTTGGCCACAAACATACACAGCTCATCTACCAGGAGGTGTCCGAGATAACAAATCTTATCAACCGTGCTTTGGACATTGACTTGTGGAATTGTATTGGGGAGTATACCTCGAACCAGGGGGAGGCTGCCGCGCTTGTTGCTATCAACATCAGTATGAAGCGAAGTCAAGGGTGGCATGTACTCGGAGTGCTGGGGTTTCTTCTGAATCAGACAGAGGAGGTCAACCTGTCACTGTCGAACAAGCGAAGAGCTGGCAGCGGAATCTGTGGGTTTTATTAGACGAGGCCATCCCCTCACATAGAGAAGAGTGTCACATCCTATATCCAATCGGCAGGTTGGTACTGTTGAAGCGAATCTTGCGGAATGCCAGGATACATTGTATGATGCTGGGAACGAATACTCTAATCATGAACTTTAACGACGCAGCTCAAAGATCGGCGCCAGACAGTCGGGATGGTGAAGAGAAGCTACTCTGCGTCACACATCGAGCTCTTCCTCCTTTCATTCCTCCATCGCATGATCACTTGGCATGCCTCGAAAGGATCTTTGGGGTGAAAGAAGCCTCTGTTTTGCTGGATAATGTGAATCCATGGCTTATGGTTGAAGCCATGGCAAAAGCAACTGAAAGCTATGAACCTGCCCATGCTCTACGTAAGTTTGCTTCTCCAATATTGGAGACGGTCAAGGCGGTAAAAAGTAGCTTCAGCAAAGCTTCTTTATACTGTATGTTTCAGATTGCAGCCCACGAATCTTTATCTCAGGTGCACCTGTCGACGAGCTTTGCCTTGCTAAATGTTTGGCCGGCCGGGCAACCCACCAACAAGAGGGGATGATAGCTGCATAGTAACACTGGCAAGAGAAGCATCAAACCCAGACAAGATTACTTTGAAATCTACATCACTTTATGAGATAACGACCAGATTTGCACCAGCTCATGTTGACCCATTGACTCCGGCCATATGTGCAGGCAATGGACGGCCGTTTGGAGAGGACAAATCTGCACTGTCAGTCTTACAGGAGATCTATCAGCAGAAGTCTTTTAAGAATGACCCAACAGCTGTGGATGCGTACAAGCGAGATGGTGGGACGTTGGAGTCTTTTGGAGGAGTGGTCATGATGATCAGCAGTTGGTCTGAGCCTCAAGACATTCTCAAGAACATTGCTTTTCATTGTGGCAGCGAAATGGAGACGAGAAGTGTGAATGAAATCCTTGAGACGGTTGCGGTCGGGAATCAATTCGAAGATTTCTTTGAGATTTTAACGTCCTGCATCCAAAATCTGCTTCCGTTTTCAGCTACAAGTCCAGGAAAAGGAAGAGCGGCTTATGGGTACTATACGCGTGTGAGAGACCAGAACCAGGTTGATGCAAAGTTTCAAGGACCTGCTCATGAGACGAGAAAGAGAATGATTGGAAGGGCAGAATTCAAGAATAGGAGCACTGCTATACCTACATCGGAGTGCCGTAACTTTGTTGGCAAGCTGCTTACCCCTGAGGTCGATCTTGCTTTGTTCATGATGTCCGAGATGAAGCAAGGGAGCATTGAACAGATCGTGCAGGAGTGTAATACCGGGACAGAGGTGTTGATTTTACATCTCAGAGAGAATAGTCACTGGCGAGCTTGTATTGTTGACCAGCGCAAGGATGAAAGAGAGGCCGAAATCAGGGGTCATAGGAAAGTTTTGATGATGGTGGAAGTAGGCCTGAAGACCGAACCGTTTTGCAGTCCTTTAGCAAAGACTCGTTGGACACAGGAGGAGAGTGACTGACATGGTACATTGATTAAAACTGATATGACATGTTAGTAGCATGTTGGGGTTTACGAACAAGAGAGCATTTGTGGGTGTCTGATGATACAATGATACTATGATACTCTGAGATGTAATGGAGGGAGGGGAGAAGAGGGGAGGGAGGAGGGATGTGAAATAGGGTTTCAAGTTACCTGCTCTTCTATCAGGTCGTGTGTGGAGGTAGCAGACTGGAGAAGTCTTGGCGAAGCCTGTGTCTAGCCTGGCTGTGACGGCTGGGAGGCCGCACCCGGGGCCTCGGAGGCCCGGGCCGCACAGAGGCTGGCCGGCGACTCGGAGTCGGCCCCGGGAATTGAAGAGCCTGCCGGGACCGGACTCTGAGGGGGACATGATTGAAATTTTACTCTGAGTCTTGCTTCAGGCTAAACCAGCGGCGCCGGGCGGGCGCCGCGCGGGCCAGGCTTCGAGGCGGCCTCATGATTATTATTTGTGAGACTAGTTTTATTAGCCTGAATGTCAGAATGTTGGCCCGTCACCGTGGCAACTTGGCCTTCGGTCGCCACCTACCGTACCGTGCCAGGCTTCCTCATGATTCCGAGTTCAGTCACCTTCCCGGGGGCGGGCCCGCCCCGGCGGCACGACCGTTTCACTCTACGGTTATTCGCCGTTTCAATATTGCGAAGTTGGTAACGTATCAGCGTCGTCTGCCGCTATGGTCGCTCCTCGGCTAGGGAGCGTTGCAGCTGCAGCTGCTCGTCATGCGCGTAGCTCAATGGCAGGAAGCTTCTCTTCCATCTCCTCAACTTCGCTTCCAGTCTCGCGCGCAGTGTTGTCGTCAGCTCCTCGTGCTGTCCAGGCTCGGAGCATCTCGTCTACTACCCCTGCCCGAGGCTCATCGTCCGAAGGCGAGCATTATGTTAGGAACGAGCCGAATGGCTGGCTCTTCGGCGTCAAGGTAATGGAGAATATGCTGCGACTACAGCGCGAGAGTGATAGTTCTAGCGACTTTGCTCTAACTTTGTTTCATGGCAGCCGGGTGAGACCCCAAAGGACGAGGGGTGGGAGACCATCTACTTCGGCATCATGGGCGGGATCACCCTGCTGATGATCGCAGGAGCTTACAGACCAAAGACAAGCATCAAGGTGAGACAGGCTTCTTCTGCCTTGAGATAGGCATCTTCTGTCTTGCAAGCTTGCATACCCCAGTATGCGAGATGGATTAACACCTATTCAAGGTTTGGGCCATGGACAAGATTAAGGAGAAGTACGGAGATGCTTGAACAGAGAGACAGCTCTCTCTGCTGTTTGGACAGGGGTTGATTTACTCTGTCTGCAAGAGTTTCTTCATCAAACCATTAGACATTTGCTGAATCCCTCCCGATCAGCACGTCTCGTTGCCGCAAACATGTCCTTGCCATACCGTCCGATGGCACTGCAGTTGTGGTGGGTAAGAACTGCACCGATGCCGAGCATGAGTCTCTCCTTACCTTCTCCGAGTTCTTCTTGATGGTGATGGGCATCGTTGTGTTGAACAGCGACCTTGATCGCCATGAGCGTGAACCTCGCACACCCTGTCTCCCCTAACCTGGCTGTTGCCGAGTACCCGAACGAGGACATGTCCGTTAGGACCGCGTCTTGTGCTCTGCCGAGCATCCACCAGTCGAGCATGGCAGTTTCTACCTGCAGGAGAGTGAGGAGAAGGAGAAAGGAGGATCCTGGGCGAGGAGGTGAACTTACCCCGTCCTCCCCACGAGGTCTCCCCTGCGCGTCTACTGCACTTGCTCCCCTTGCAGCATGCTGCTCGCCAGTGTGGGCAACGGGGCCCTCCTGCTCTGCCGTGAGCCGTGAGCTGGTGAAGAGGAGCGGACCTGCTGGACGACCCTCTCGCCGTATTTGCTGCGAGCAAGCACCCGAACCTGCGACTACCGGGTGAGGAGGAGGAGACATTGAGTGCAAGTAGGACTGAGCAGCAAAGGAGAATTGATGAGAGGAAGACCGAGGGAGTAGAGTAGAGTTGGTAAGAGAGGAGGGAAGGGGGAGGAGGAGAGTTCGGCAGGAGAGGGGAGAAAGGAGAAGCAGAGTTGGCAAAAGGTGTGGACGATGAGAGGAGCTGGAAAGGAGAGGGCAAATCAAGTGGCTCTGGAGCTGTTTCAACCTGTTCAAGGTCCGTGGCAAGATAAAGCACCGTCCCATCCCTCGTTGCAAGCAACTGATGGGAGGGAAGAGGAGGAGAAGCGGCAAGAGCGTCAGGCTTCTCCCCGGGAACGAATGGGGAACACCTCATCGATACAGCCCCATGCTGTATGTAGATCCTTGTCTTGGAACAAGTGTCAATGCGAGCAAGTTGGCAGCTCTCAAAGATTCGCTTCACCCGTCATCATCACGTAGTTGCTAGTATGAAGGGGCCCTACCCTGAGATGCGCGGCGACAACATGCCGAGCGCCTGCTATGGCATTCTGCAGGAGAGAAGAATCAGGTTTTTGTTGAACTGAGACAAAGGAGTACCAACGAAGAGTAACGAGATTTCACAAGAACAGTTAAGAGATATGTAAGGAACATTCACACGATGTCATAGGAACAGTCAAGGGAGATCATAGGAACAGAAGTCATACAGAGATCATGGAGGGGTCGAAGAGAGATTAAAGAGACTACCATCATTCGCTCCTCTATCAGGCGAGTCGGGCTCAAGAGAGCCTGCCGGGCCTCTCAGAATGCCAACAAGCGCATCTTCTACTCCGGAAGCCCCACCCTCATCATGCAGCCCATCAGTCGGTACTCCCGATGTCCCAGTACTCGGCTCGCCTGCTCCCAGCTCAGCACCGCATCGCAACGCAAGGAGCTCGCGGCTACATGGTCGTCGGCTACATCGCACAGACGCCCGAGAGGGTACGTCGCATCTCTTGCATCGGAGCATCAGCCACAGGCAAGACCCGCTCCTCTCGTCACCTCCTGCTGATCAGACCCCAGAAGGAGGAGTAGGAGGAGTAGAGCATGACGGCTGCTGGGTGTGGTGTACCATGCCGCAGCTGCTTTGGGTCAGTCACGAGCGCTCTTGGCAGGTCAGCCAGCTCAGGATGTCTCCGACGGAACTCGCCAGCATCGCACTGAAAAGGAAGTCTGACGTATCTTGCTCGGGAGGAGGACATTCATCAGGGGTGAAGATGGTAGGTGCTCATGTCAGCCATGGCGCGACACACACGCAGCTCCTGCTACCTGGTGAGGTCCCACGATGAGGTCCAGTCCAGGAGGAATACCCTACCAGTCGCCATGGCCATGGTCATGGCAGCTGTCAGAGCGATGACTCGGTTGCCCCATCCTTCTCCGTGGAAGCTCGGACGGTAGATAAGATACCTGACCAGCCTTCACCATCTATTCTCCTCCTCACTGCTCTCCTCTCGCTCCCCGCTCAACTCCCCTCGCCCCTACTCTCCTCTCCTCTCTCTCTTCGCTCCTCAACCCCACCTTGTATCGTCGGGGGGTCTGTCAGCGAAGTAGACTGAGCGGTGAAATTCAGCATATCGCGCCAGTGCCTCCTCAAGTGTTGTGCCGGTCTGCAGGAAGTTGACGTTTTGAGCGGGGGGACGCATGCAGCTGCAGAGAACTGGAGGGTGCGATGCTGTCGGATCGATGGAGTAGGAAGCGACCCATCCATAGGAGCTGTAGAAGACGGAAGGACAGCGATACGCGTCCTTCCTCATGCGCGCTATCATCGACAGGACGCGCCATGACAGGTCCTCTCGGCCGATCTGCAAGCATGCCGACGCCACTCCCTCCCAGTCCGTCCCCTCCAACTTCTTCGCTTCCTCGAGCCTCCTCTTCACGTCGGCTGGCAGCTTCCGGATCACCATGTTGTCGCGATACTCGTGAGCATCTTCGCCCCTGCCCGCATCTCCTGCTCCGCCATGGAGCGCTAACAGCACAAGCAGGGCCAGCAGCTTGCGCTGCATCGCGACCGGATTCTACTCAGTTTGGGGGTGGGGGTACTTACCTCCAACTGATATGGTGGGTCCATTGAGTTCATGTCAGGGGTATTTGAATTGGTCATATGACCGGTGCCATTTTAGATACGAGGGGTAGAGAAGTTTTTTTGATATTTCGGAAGGGTGGTACCTTTGAGTCCGCGGAGGAAGGGAAGTGGTTGGTGTGGTAGGAGTGGCAGGAAAGGGAGAAGGACGACGACGACGACGAGGAGGAGGAGGAGGAGGAGGAGGAGGAGGAGGAGGAGGACATGGTAAAAGTGGAGGTGCACGGAAAGGAGAAGATATCGATGGAATGGGAGGGAGGGAGGCGAGGAAAAAGCACAGGATAAGAAAAGAGGACAGAGAAAGGGCAGGGCGCTAAGCTGAAAGGATCATTCGCCATAGTTTCTCATGATCGCAACGTGATACGTCATCTTCAGTTTGACCGACTGGCCGCTCGCCGGGATGGCTTTGGGATATCGAAGATGTGAGGACGCTGCTACGGCAACAGACTCTTCCCCTTCCTCTCCTCTTTTCTTGTCCTAATCCTTTCTCCTCCTTCTCCTCCCTTACACTGTTCTCTCCTCCTCCCTGACCCGTGTACTCTTGATTTCTGTTTCCTTGTATCTACTCCATCTTCTCCCTTCATGTTCACTTGCTTTTCCTTGCCAGGCTCTCAAATTTTTGTCCTCCGAACCGTCCGCGCGACAGCGAATCGACGGACCCTGACAAAGTGGCTCCTCTGCCCCTACCTGCAAATGATCCTCTCCTCTTCCTTTCTTCCTCTTCCTTCCTCTCATACCTCCTCCTCCTCCCTCTCCCTCCTCTCCTTTCCTCCTCCTCCTCCTCCTTCTCTTCCTTCTCTTCCTACTTCTCCTGCTCCTCCTGCTCCTCCTGCTCCTCCTGCTCCTCCTGCTCCTCCTGCTCCTCCTGCTCCTCCTGCTCCTCCTGCTCCTCCTGCTCCTGCTCTGCTTCTGCCTCCGCCTCTGCCTCTGCCTCCTTCGCCTCCTCCTCCTGCTCCTGCTCCTCCCTCCTCCACCCCCTTCTCGCCTTCCCTTGTCGCTCAAGTTCTTCGACCTTTTACAGGTTGCTTTTCTCAAGACCCATGCGCTCAGTCACTGGCTCGAGTCGACCGGAATGTGAGAGATCAGGAGCATTGATGCATCTTGTACATCTCGATGAGGATGTCGTGTTGGTTGTGATCATACCCTGTTGCACATCTCGATGAAAGTTTTACAATTTGCAATGATCGTCTCCTCTTGTACATTTGATGAAAGTTTCCTCCACTTTAATCAGATCGTGCCAACTTGTACATCTTGATGAAATTTCTCCTCCGTTGTGGTCCTTCCCCGTTTCAGATCGAAAAGTCCTCGGTGGCTATCGAGCTTGCACGCGGTATGAAACCCAAGTTCGTTGAGTGTGTGGTTGCTGCCTGTTTGCTCGTTGTGATGTAGACACCTTCCCTCTTCATCATTCCTCAACACAAGTGCGCCATCCCCCCATGCTCATTTCTTGCAAGCAGGATTGCAGACGCGTACTCATCTCGAGAGAAATCCGTCCGGCACCTCGTCAACTTCTTACAAGCCGACTCGGATTATCTCCTGCCGGTCTGCTGGGGTGCTGCTGGCAGCAGAGACGTTGACAGTCGTCAGGTGCTGAGGCAGTTCCTTCGCCATCTCTTCGTGCTAGCGACCAAGGTGAGAAGAGCTTCTTCTCACCCCCCCTCGACTCTCTCTCTCCCTTCCTGCCTGCCTGCCTGCCTGCCTTCCTTCGTTGCTGTCCCTCTCCCTCCCTCCCTCCCTCCCTCCCTCCCTCCCTCCCTCCCTCCCTCCCTCCCTCCCTCACTCCCTCCCTCCCTCCCTCCCTCCCTCCCTCACTCCCTCCCTCCCTTCCTCACAGTCATGGTGCAGGCAGACAAGACGAGGAAAAAAGAGTGAGGCGATTGTTTGCTGCCTCCTCCTCACCCTCTGTTGGAATCGCTCAGCTGACGTGGCATGATCAGCTCCGAGGAGACCTTTACAATGAAGTGCAACAAATTCCTGTCGCAACTTTGGCCAAACATTGTCAATGACGATGAGAGGAATTATGCTTGCATCCCACTCTACATCGTTGGATGGAAGGTTGTGTGGCGTTGGTGGTGGTGGTGATGATGATGATCGTGAAAAATTGGAGACTGCTGCTGATAACGATGATGATAAACAAGATGATTTTTGAATTGTGATGGTGGAGGTGGTGATAGTGATGGCAAACATGTTGAGTTTGGTAACATGGCAACTTTCTAGACAACTCACTTGCCTGTCTTTCAGTGTGCTCATCATCTCAATGCGACGACGGTTGTGTCCCGCTGGCGTCTTCCATCAGTGACGATGCAGTTGTCGGATGAAGTTGTGTACAGGTGAAGTTTATCGAGCTCGATGCTGATTCTACGCTGTCTTGTTCGTCTTCTATCATTTCGTGTCTTACTCGATTGCTCTCTCTTTCTCTCATGCTTCGTTACTTTGCATCTTTTAGCCTCTTGCTCTGACATTTCCCATCGATCGTTTCTCCTTCTCCTTATCTTTTCTGTTCTTAGTTGTATTCACGTTGAGATAATCATTCACTCTTGCTCTTTGCATCTCCTTCCTATTGTCCTCCTTTCGGTCGCTCAATTTCATTTGCAGATACTGGCAAGGCCTTGTAGAGTTCAAATCTGTGAGGATATTTTCATCACCGCCATTACCTACTCTTCTTCCTTCTTTTCATCCTTATCTTTTCATCGACTCCATCGCTTTCCTCCTCGTCCTCGTCCTCGTCCTCTCGTCCTCCTCGTCCTCCTCTTCCCTGCCTCACTTTCCTCCTCTCCTCCTCCTCCTCCTCCTCCTCCTCCTCCTCCTCCTCTTTGTTGTCCTTTCTCAAAACCATCGTCATCGTTTATCTTGATCTGAATC
>NW_005434563.1:48084-50522 GCF_000315625.1 Guillardia theta CCMP2712
GGGAATGTACGCGTGTTCGAAAAGGTGTCCCGTCCTCGTCCTCGTCCTCGTCCTCGTCCTCGTTCTCGTCCTCGTCCTCGTCCTCGTCCTCGTCCTCGTCCTCGTCCTCGTCCTCGTCCTCGTCCTCGTCCTCGTCCTCGTCCTCGTCCTCGTCCTCGTCCTCGTCCTCGTCCTCGTTCTTCTCCTCTTGCTGGTGGTGGTGGTGGTGGTGGTGGTGGTGGTGGTGGTGGTGGTGGTAGTCTATCCTCCTATTTTTGAATTCTTTCCATTCCACTTTGTCTTGTCTTTCCCTTCCCCTGCTTCTCCTCCTGCTGCTTCTAAACCATCTGAGAAGTTTTTTTTGTTGTCGTGCTTGTTGTGACTTGAGTGTGAAGAATCTCCGGGACCACGAAGATCTTTATGTGAAGAAGGAGGTCGGATCCTCCTACGCTTCTGCTTCTATTTCTTCTTCCTCTCCTTCTTCTACTATCTTCTTCTTCCTCCCCCCCCTTCTTTCTCCTTCTCTGACCTCCTCGTCCTGCTTGTGCTCCCTGGTTCCTGCTTCCTCCTGCTTCCTCCTGCTTCCTCCTGCTTCCTCCTGCTTCCCCCTCGTCTTTGTCCTTCTTCTTCATCGTCTCCTTCTCCCATTCCTTCTTCCTCCTCCACATTCTCTTTGTTCCATCCTTACGCTCAACTGTACGGCAGATCTATCTTCCTCTCACCAAATTGCGAATGCTTCTCTACCGCAACCTCCTCAAGCGAGCCCATCTTGTCATCCAGCGAGGTCCTCTTTCTCCTCCTGCTCCTTCTCCTCCTGCTCCTGCTCCTGCTCCTGCTCCTGCTCCTTCTCCTCCTGCTCCTGCTCCTGCTCCTGCTCCTGCTCCTGCTCCTGCTCCTGCTCCTGCTCCTGCTCCTCCTTCTCCTTCTTTGCCTTCCCTGACCCGCGTTCCTTCCTCTTGTGTTCAGTGAGAGGAACAAGCTCAAGGATTCTTCTAGCTGACATCTGCCAAGTAGTCAATGCAGGTGACCATCCCCTCTATCCTGTTTGCTTACCCTTGCTCCTTCTGCTCCCGCTCGTTCTGCTCCCGCTCGTTCTGCTCCCGCTCCTTCTGCTCCCGCTCGTTCTGCTCCTCCTGCTCCTCCTGCTCCTCCTGCTCCTCCTGCTCAATCAATGCCACCATCGCCGACCTCTCCCTCTGGCCTGCTCTGTTCCTCTTCTTTGTCATTTTCCTCGTCATCGATCTCTGCTCTCCTCCTCATTCCTTGCTTTCTGCTCCTTGTCAGTTGAACTTCTCCCCTCCCCCCTCCCCGTTGTTTGTGTGCTGATGACGAGCAGGAGGATGGAATGTGGACGAGGAGGAGCTCGAGTGTATCCTATCCCTGCTCATCAAGAGCGGGAAAGTCAAGGGCAAGCTTGACCCTACCAGGGTGAGTAGGAGGCAGGGGGAAGAAGAGGGCAAGGAGGCTCTAGGTTGGTGGTGGTGGAGGAGGAGGAGGAGAGGAAGTCAAAAACCAAGATCTGCAGGGAGAGCAGGAGGGAGGAAAAGAGGAGGAGGCGATTGTGCGAGATTGTTTGACGATGATGAGTGTGCAGGGAGCAATTATGTTTCCGACGGAAAAATCTCCCTTCCCTCGACTGATCGATAGGATGGGATGAAGGAGGACGGGAAGGAGGACGGGAAGGAGGACGGGAATGAGGACGGGAAGGAGGGCAAGGCAGAAAGGAGGAATTGAAACATCCTCGTGATCTCACGAGGATCAGGCGGAAGAGGAGGAGGGGGTCAAAAAACGAGCTCGAGAGACGATACCGAAGGAAGCGTCTTACGAGGAGGAGCAACGTCACAGGCGTTGCACGGGGGAGGAAGAGGAAGAGGAGCCGCAGGCTCGGGCCACATGCGGGTGCTGGAGGGTTGACGAGAAGAGGCAATAAGGGGAAAGAGACAGTCGAGGACGGGGGAGGTCGGAGGAGCAGCGAAAATGACGAGCGCAACTGCTGCTGAGTTGCTGAGAAAGATGTAACGAGTCGTGTGGGCAGGAGGAGGAGCTTGCGACAAGAGTGTAAAAAGATTTATCTATGTAAAAAGTTCCCTTCACAATCGAGAGAAAACAAGAACACAAGTGGAGAAGTCATCTTCAACAACATCAACTACAGGAACAACATGAAAAAACTTCAACATCAACTACAGGAACAACATGAAAAAACTTGATAACACAATCAACAACAACACAACACAAGTCTCTTCATCACATTACGCGCATGGAGCTCCTGTGAGGAGGTTGGGGGGAGGAAAACTTGCAGCCTGGCGGAGTGGTCAGTAGCTTTAAAATGTAGAACGAGGGATCAATCTGATCAGGGAGGGAGGGAGAGGAGGGAGGGAGGGAGGGAGGGAGGGAGGGAGGGAGGGAGGGAGGAGCGGGGGGGGGGGGGGTTAACAAGCAGGGAACCAGGAGGGGGGCTT
>NW_005434563.1:50763-59257 GCF_000315625.1 Guillardia theta CCMP2712
GAGGAGGAAATGCGTATCCCATGCTCGGGGTCTGAGGGGAGGAGGGGAAGGAGGTGGCAGGCGCCATCTTGTAGCTGCCTGGCCCAGTGAGGTAGAAGGAGTTGTCGTCCTCGGCCTTGTCAGGGAGAATGTTTCTCTTCCGCAGGTCAGCTTCCAGGTCAAGGAGCTGCTATGACGTTAGATCCTACAGGGGAGAGGAGGGTGGGAGGACGAAAGACAGGAGAGTGGAGGTGATGGAAAGTCGTCTCAAGAGACATGGAGGGGAAAGAAGAGCACCGAACAGCGCAAGGCAAGAGAGAGAAGGGAGGGAGGTTGTAGGAGACCTGGATCATGAAGCCTGTGTTGGGGTTTGCGATGGGCCTTCCCGTTCTCACTTGCTTCAGCGCGTTGACGAGCGTCATGGCCTGGTACTCCATCAAGTAGGCGCAGATGCAGGTGGAGCTGCGGGGGATCCCAGCGAAGCAGTGAACCAGCACGCCGCCGGCTCTGATCGTAAGATACTGTGTAAGAGTTCTGCGTGCAGGAGTGGAGAGGAGAAAAGCAGAGGGGAGGAAGGGTAGGATGCAAGGTGGGATGCTAGAAGCAGAGTTTGCTCACTTTCTCCCCTCATCGATGAACTTTGACGTCTCGGCGAAGAATCTCGAAAGGTTCTGCAAACAATCGTAAGAGATGAGCTGGTCCGATCCTCTACCCTCCTCCTCCTCTCTATCCTTTCACCTCTTCGGGCATGTCGTGAGAGTAGATAACTTTGTAAACAAAGTCATCGGGAGCATATGCTTCGCTCCGGCCTCCAAGCTCAGGCCTGTATGCTCCCCAGCCGAGCTGGTAAAGTTGTCAGCGAGAGAGTTGCCCACTCATCATCATTTTCACCAAGTTCAGCACGTGCGAGACGCCGAGCTGCTTCAGGCATGCAGTCTCGCACGCTCCTTCCAGCCCACTGATGTACATCCCATCATACACCTGAGCCGGCATCAGCAAAATCCGCACAACCATTGCAGTGCTCTCAAACCTCCCATACGTTGGAGCAAGTAGGCTTCTTGTTCTGAGAGACGCCATGTCAACATATTCATCACCGCACAAGAGGGGACGAGGTTACAAGGTTTGCTTGATACGATGAAAAACAGTTTCCCATTTGCTCCGCTAGTACTCCACAGGCACCGAACTCATCCACGTCACCACCGCCTTCCTGCTTTCTCACTAGCGTCACCAGCAACAAACTCGATCCTTCAAGAGATTTCATGGTGGTGGAGATGCGTCAGTAGTATCTGAATGTGTGATCATGCGGAGTGACAGCAGCAGTCTATGCAGGCAGGCATCCCTTCTGTCTAGAGCGCGTCTCAGAGGACAGGCAACAGCGCGCATGTCAACAGAGCTCCTTATGTCCGTTGCCCTCATGCATGCGATGCTGAGTGAGCGAGGGATAGGACACGCTCTCTCCTATTCATGAGCCCTTGCGAGCTCTTTTACACCAGCCTTTCCTACCCACCCTTGCTCTACGATGGGTCGGCGTGTAATGGTGAGAAAATCTATGCTCGGCCTTACCCCACTGCATCATTGACCTCAAGATGCACGAGAAGATTTCAAGCAACAGGGTTGGCATGCGATGCTGCACTTGCTCACATGAGATGTCTCGCACTGCTACACACAAGAGCTGCCGCATGCAGGGAGGCCATGCCGACGACACCTCAGACCTTTTACGGGTTCATCGTTCGCATCCCAACCACCACATGAGATCCGAATGTGCAGATGCTGAGCTACATCACCTTGTTGTGCAGCAGCAAGGCTTCGAAGCCTGCAGATCAAGACCGTTAGATGTCATCACAAAGATCCATTTCCTTGCAGTCGTCTGAGCAAGCATTACACTCAGGATTCGAATTTTCCGTTATGCTCTCTATCGAAAGCGTCCACTCTCAAGACCAACCATGATAAACAAGTTCAGCCATTGAGAACAAGATTTAGACAGATGACATGCGCGCAAAGAACATAGAGTCCCGCCAGCTTTCCTCTACAGCTTCCTTCCTCCCCATGTTGCATGCCCGTCACCGCCGCTCAACTATACAAACAGCCATCCTCCTACCATTCTCAGACGTGACATTAACAAGTTTGAATTCAGCATCGTATATCCATGGATTCCTTCTTCCAGCATTCTACACTCCCTTCAACCCACAATCTTTCTCCTCCTCTGCCCATGAAGCAACGGGTTCCGCCGGTTGTCGGCATGTCCACCCCAGATCCCGCTTGTCCTACAATACAGGTCATAGCAGTACTAGGACCCGATCACCCCCCTTGCTACCTGATCCCCCGCTTGCTGACTACAGGACAGCGATCACCACCCACAAAAAACCAGGCAATACTACCCCTGGGCATTCAAACACCCTACCCCCGCTCCAGCCAATTCATCCCTGTCAATTGGAACCCTGGAGGAAAGATAGCAGCACCTACCCCTACTCTTACAAGAAGCAGCATTGGTACCCCCATTTTCATACTCTGGTACCCCACCATTTGTACTGTGTATATTGATGTAAAGTAAACAGCACCCGTCCTTTGACCATCTCTGTGACCCACCCTACCCTCTGGGAGTTGACCGGGCCAGCGTGCGAGGGTCGTGTCGATCAGCCCGTCGGACCCGGCGGCCCGGAGTCCCCATAACGGTTATGTAACGGCAGCACTGCGCAAGACTTCGCTGAATAATAATAACAGATTGTAGCGGGAACATTTAAAAATGAAGGCCGCATCTCTGGGTACTGAACATATAAAAATAGTTTTTATAATGTTATTAATACATCGTTTTACTGATATAGTGTACCTGAATGGTATTCAGAGAAAAATGTTTTAAAAAGCATTTCAGGTTTCTTTCACATCACCCTGCATTTCTCCTACAAATGGGAGGGTGGGGGGACCCAGGGGCTGTTTAGGAAGGGAGGGGTGCTCAAGATAGATGAAAGTGGGGTACATACACTGTCCAATGGAGGAGTGGGTAGTCATCGTACCCCCTATTTCGGGAGGAGAAATCCTTACAATCACACCGGTGTGGGTCTTGAGATCGTCGTTTCTTGGGGGTAGGGGTGGCCCACAAAATTGGGGAAATGCTGGGGGTGGCAATAAAGTATTTCGAATTGGTGGGGTAGGGGGTGGGGGGCTTAACCACCCTTGGACATTGAAGGGGTGCTATAGAAGTCAAAATACGGGGTAGTCAAGGTGATTGGGTATGGAGAGTGGGAATATGAGGGGTATTTTGGATCTGGGGGTTGGAGGAGGCTAGCGTACGAGTGGGGAGGAGGGGTGAAGAGGATAGCCAGGCGGCGGAATGCCGCGCGCTTTGCCAGTGACGGCAGAGAGGAGGATGAGGAGGATGAGGAGGAAGATGAAGGGATGTCGAGGAAATCGCATGAATGCATTGCATGCAACAGTGAAAATTCTGCATCTATCCCCGAACACTCTCCTGTGATCCCGACCGCTTATTGAAGGCTGGGATGCAGGGAGTGGAGGAAATGATGAGCAGTACAGGGGATGGTCGGAGGATCGTGATCAGAGAGTGGTTAGGACAGGTCTTAAGTTGCTCGACTATGTAACTTGAATGTCCCCTCACTTTAAACTCAAAAACTTCGCATCACTTGAAAGCATCACAAATTTCTCCAAAATCCGTCCTGTGACTGATTCCCGATACCCCCCGGATGTTGTTTGATACCATTGCTGCCCAGCTCTTGTGTGATGGTGTGCTGGTTTATCCTCTTCACACCTCAAGTTGTTGTGTGCATGGCCGTCTTTCCTGTGAGTGACCTCTGGCTGAGCAGATCAGATTGATTGGTTCATGATTGCACAAAGGCCCGGAGCGCCGGGCTTGGCAAGGTTCCACTGGAGAGATTCATGGCCTTATCTTTGACCTGTCTCCGTTTCTAGCTCAGTCTGATTTCTGACCAAAGATGGACCTTACTTCATACCCAATGAACGCTCCTACTCGCCCGTTGGTGAGTCTTGGTTGCCTTTCCTCTCTCGCTCTGCACGATTGCCTACGGAGAGCTCACATGATCTTTCTAGGGCGAGTGGACTGTTGATGATGTCACAAACTTCATCGAAAGTGGCAGAAGAAAATTCGGGGAGAGGACCGATGCTTACAAGCAGCTGATTATTGAGAATGACGTGGATGGGGAGGTATTGTTTA
Organism: Guillardia theta CCMP2712; assembly: GCF_000315625.1. Taxonomy (NCBI): domain Eukaryota; class Cryptophyceae; order Pyrenomonadales; family Geminigeraceae; genus Guillardia; species Guillardia theta. The sequence goes on from NW_005434563.1 coordinate 54,926, forward strand.
CATGCTAGTCTGTGGGCTGTCTGACTTCGTGTCAGCTTCTTGTGGACATGACAGACGATCAGCTCGTTCGCCTTGGAATATCCAGCTTCGGCCATCGCCATTTCATTCTCAAGCGAATCCAGACAATGACGGGCGGGAACAAGAACATGTCTTCGCCCCCTGGTGCCTCTACTACAACGACCTACGCCAGCTCGTCGTCTACTCTGCCAAAACAAGCTCCGCAGTCGAGCAGCTCGTCTGCTCAAAGTATGTCAGCCGGTGGAATTCCCAACCTCGTGGTCAGGGATGACAAGCTCGTGTCTCAAACGCGACAAGCTCAGCCCAGACTGCACCAGCCTACTCCTCGGATCAACGAGGCTCAAGTTACAGTAGGGCGTAAGATTGGAAGTGGATCTGTTGGTCATGTATACGAGGGGAAATATGAGCAACATCCTGTTGCGATCAAGAAGCACAAGTTGGATGGAAGCATGATGGATCAAAAAGCATTGATAGAATTCGAGATTGAAGTTGGCAAGATGACTGCTGTCAACCATCCTTGTATAGTACGATGTTATGGAATGCTGGAACCTTCCCCTGGAATTGTGATGGAGCTTGTGCAAGGGGGTAGTCTGTTTCAAATCTTGCATGGCGAGCGAGGTGAAACGTTTGCGCAATATAACCAAAGGCTACACTGGTTCACACGGCTCCGATTCCTCCTCGATGCGATGTATGGACTGAGGGCAGTGCATAATGCTGGACTCATTCACGGGGACTTCAAGACTTTGAACTTGCTTGTTGGGCCGGATCAGCGCGTCAAAGTACTATCGTGATTCCACATCTCCTTGCGGTCTCGCTAACATCGTCACCAGGTTGCCGACTTTGGACTCTCGAAAGTGCTGGACGCACTTTCTGTGCTACCAGGAACCAAGACCATCACGGGAACTCCGCAGTACATGGCTCCCGAAGTCATGCTCACACAGCCACAGGGAATGCGTGTAGACATTTACAGCGTTGGTATCGTCATGTGGGAAGTGCTTACGGGCGCCATACCTTGGAAAGGGATGGACATCGTGCAGATTATTCACCAGGTTACGCAGGAGGCAAACAAGACCCAGAAGCCTCCACCAGGACGTCCTCCCGTGGACAACATGCACTTGCTGTGCGCTCCCTTGGGATACGTGCAGGTCATGCACGAATGTTGGTCGCATTACCCGAACGAAAGGCCAAGCACGGATCAAGTCGTAGTGCAACTGGAGGCGATTCAAAGGAATGTGTCGCAGCAGAGATCAAATACGCAGAAAGTCCCAGCATTTGCAATGGGCGGAATGCCAGGAATGGAATGCCAACAGGTAATCCTTTCGCGATTCTTATTACAAGTCTCTTGCGCCGTTTCTTTCGTGTGATCGTGAACTCACACTTGTCTTGCACCAGGGTATGCCAGCTGGCTTCGACCATATTGCAAAAAGGCAGAGGATCGGAGATCCACAGCTCCAAAATTATCCCCCGAACCTGATGGTGAGGGCGGGCGATATGGGACCCCCTGCTGCCCCTGCCTGGGCTCCTCCGATGCCGACTGCTCCCATTCTCAGTGGGCCCAAGGTTGGCTCTCTGAACCCTCCTCCTATGTTCTTGGCAGCTGGTGGTATGGACTACCTGGTGGACATGATGCAAGGCCAAGATGTGAAGCAGCAAAAACAGGCTGCCCAGGTTGTGTTCGAGGCGTGTACAGACAATCCTTCAAATCAAGAGCTCTTGAAACAAGCTGGTGGAGTTCCTCAGATGGTCAAGCTGTTGAAGGATGGGTCCACTGAAGTTCAAAGCAAAATGGCAGCTGCCATTGCTGCCGCCTGTGCTGACAACAGAGACAATAGGAATCAAGCCCTCAAGGCCAACGCCATGGCTCCTCTGATTGACTTGCTCGACTCCAAGAGCTCGCAAGCACAAGAGAATGCTGCCAACGCCCTTGCTAACATTATCAAGAAGAGGACGGATAGCATGGCCGATGCTTCGGGCGATGCTGAGTCGGATGCGGATGGCTCTCGCGGAACAGGTTCGAGTGGAAACGAGTCCTCAACCGAAGAGGGAAGAGGAGATAATGTCAAGTCTGGACAAGCTGAGCTTAATCGCCGTGGTGGATTGGATAAACTCCTTGGTCTATTGCAGAGTGGGGCCCCGCGTGTGAAAGAAGCAGCGGCAGCAGCGATCGCCAACGCCATGGCCGACAACAAAGGAAACCGCGAGGCCTTCCAGCAAGCGGGAGGAGTTGCCCCCATGCTTGGCTTGCTCAAAACCGGAGATCCTATGGCTCAAGAGAATGCCACGACTGCCCTTTGGAATGCGATGGTGGACAACGAGGCGTGCAAGAACGATCTGATCCGACAGCAAGGCATGCCTGTCCTTGTACAGGTTCTGTGCACTGGCACAGACGCTGCCCAAGAAAGGGCGGCTGGCGCTATCTGGAAGTCATGTGTGAACGACCCGTCGATCAAGGAGCAGGTCAAGCAAGCCATCCCTGGGTTGGTTCAGCTTCTCCGTACTGGCTCCCCGGCTGCCAAGGTGCAGGCTGCTGGAGCTCTGCGAAGTGCTTGTATCAACAGCGCCCCGAACAAGAGGGAACTGAACAGAGTGAATGGAATCTCTGCCTTGGTAGCTGCAAACATGGTGTGACGCCAGCCAGTGAATCTCTGATACAGGTTGAGTGCCTGCGGAACGGAATGACGCGTGCAAGGGAGCAGGCAGGAGCTGCTCTGGCGAATGCCTGTGCCAACAGCCCTGACAACCAGGTAGGAGATCATTCCCTTTGTCATCCCTTGCGCACCATGACTCTCGTCTCCAGAATGCAGCCCGTCACGCGGGGGCGATGCAAGTGCTTGTCGATATCCTGAGGAACAGGGAGTGCCCCGAGCTCCTGGAGTGTGCTGCTGCTGCCGTCCGCAACCTTTGCGTCAACTCGATGGAGAACAGAGAGGTTTGCTGGAGGGGATGGCACCATTCCCGTGAATTCACCGTCACACAGGAACTGTTCCGATGCGGTGGCATCCAGCCCCTGCTGATGATGATGCGTCCTGAAGTCAAACCGCAGCTGCTGGAGTACACGGTAACCACCCCCACTCTCTTCCTGCCTTGGTCTCGATCCCTACAGCCCTCTCTCCATCTCCCAGTGTTGGGCGTGGACCTGAAGCTCCTGGCAGATTGGGGCTGTATGGAAAGCCTGTACTAAGTGCGACGCGAACAAATCGGCGGTACTGGCCAACGGGCTGAAAGTGATCGAGGAGCTGGTCAACAACCCCAACCTCTCCGATGAGATTAAGAGGTCAGTTACGAATCTTTCAGTCAAACTGATCTCTAGTTAGAACCTCTCTTCATCTTCTCATCACTATTTATCTCCCTTTCTCTTCCTCATCTCCCTTCTTTGCCTTCTTCCATCGCTTGCTTCTTCCCTCCCTCTCTCCTCCTCCCCCATCCAGCTTTGGACCTCCCTCTTCTTCAATCTATCCCCCTTACATGGCAACAGATGCGCACAAGGGCTGCTTTCGGAGCTTCAGAAGACGGAGCCGCAGGAACAGGCTCGAGCACCAGTAACGAGTGAGTTCGACGGTGCTGCTCAGCCGCTAGAAGATCCGGTCGCGACGGAGAACGCGGGAGCAGGAGCAGTAGGAGCAGTAGGAGCAGCAGGAGCAGCAGACGCTTTGCCAATCACGGAGTCGGCAGATGTGCCAGTTGCTGGGAACGCATAACATTGAGCTAGTCACTTCCGTTCCTTGCTAGTAAAAACCCTTTCAAGTTTACATCTCAAATCCCTACTAACATTCCCGCGTCTTTCAGCTCAGTGCAGAGTGGATTGTATGAAAACATTCATCGTGATTTACTGCATCAACAACGTTGCATACCTCATCTTGCTGTTTGCTGACTCCGCTTGCTCTGACACTTGACCACCCCCCCTTTCCCCCTCTCCCCTTCTCCTGCTCCCCCGCCCTGACCCCTCCCCCGCCCTGCCCCTCCCTCCTGCTGCTTTCTATCCGACATTAGCTCTCATCCTCCTTGCCCCCTCCCTCTCCCTCCCTCCTCCTCCCCAACCTCCCCTTCAACCCCCTCCTCTCTCACCTCCCCTCACTCTGTCTCTCTGTCTCTCACTCTGAGTATGTCTGTCTGTATGTCGCTCTTCCTACTCCCTGCTCCCTGCTCCCTGCTCCCTGCTCCCTGCTCCCTGCTCCCTGCTCCCTGCTCCCTGCTCCCTGCTCCCTGCTCCCTGCTCCCTGCTCCCTGCTCCCTTGCTTCTCACCATGATTCTCAACCTTGTTCGGCCTCCTCCGACTTAAAGTTTTCCTCCGACTGCAGACGTACAAAGTTGGT
>NW_005434563.1:59357-66667 GCF_000315625.1 Guillardia theta CCMP2712
GCAAGAAAGAAGTTCGGAGGAGTGAGGAGACGATATGGAGTCAACCAGCGCAAGGGGGAGCAGCTCCACTCGTTGAGGAGGGTGGCTGGAAGGCTTTCGTCAGCGTCCGATTGGAAAGGATGAAGGTAAACAACGAGAGCAAAGGGAAGCTGAAGCTTCAGACGAGCATCGACACAATCTGGTGCCCGTCAAAGGAGCTTTTTGAGGACTTCTTTGGGTATTGCCCGAGCCTGTCGCCGAGCTCGACGAGGGAGTCGGTCTTGTACAGCTTTAACAGGTTTGAGTCCGTGGAAGAGTTTGAAAAGGTCGTTGAAGAGAGTTTGAAGACACCGTAGTATACGAGACAGACAAACAGACGGAGGAGACTGAGAACTAGTACATGATGGAGGTGGTGTTGGTGTGGGAGTGGTGGGAGAGGATGAGAATGAAAGGTAGCGGAGGATGAGGAGGATGCGGAGTAACGCGGGTAGACAACGTGATCTCTTTTCATAACTTGGTGTAATATATTCTACTTTACATCACCATCACTTCCACCCTCTCCTCTGCCGTTCTCATCGCTCCCCATCCTGTGCCGGGAAGTACCAGTGCTCAGCCGGAGCTTCCGGCAGTCCAGCGAAGATGGTCTCTCCAGAGGAAGCGTCCACCACCTGCAGGAAGGAGAAGAGGAGAGGAGAGGAGAGGAGAGAGGGGTAGGATAGGATAGGATAGGATAGGATAGGATAGGATAGGATAGGATAGGATAGGAGAAGAGCGACGGTGAAAAACGAGCATTCAGAGAAGAGGGTACACGAGGGAAGCAGGGAGAATCGAGAAACGTCGGTCAGACATGTCAGAAGGACAGGAGTAGGTGTAGTGGAGGAGGAGTGAGGAAGAGAGGAGAGAGGAGAGAGGAGTGAGGAAGAGAGGAGAGAGGAGAGAGGAGAGAGGAGAAAGGAGAGAGGAGAAAGGAGGAACACGCAGGTTGTAAGGATCTGAACACAACGAGAAAGGAGACATGAGGAAAAGAAGATGGTATTTTCACCGAGACAGTCCCGTCGTCGTCCGGAGATCCGATCTGTATTATTCTCTGCCGCCATGTCGCCAGCTCCTGCAATAGGATAGTCAGCGAGTTAATGTTGTTGTTGTTGTTGTTGGTGGTGGTGGTGGTGGAGGAGGAGGAGGAGGAGGAGGAGGAGGAGGAGGAGGAGGAGAAGGAGGAGGACCTGAGCAGCAGCAACGAAGGTCTCCGGGAACCATCCCTGCGCTCCCCACCCGTGAAGCAAGTCGTCGTTGCTGTCATGGCCGTGAATCAAAGAGCCTGCTCCTCTCCATGCTCCCCTACTGACTTTCTTCCCTCCCTCCATTTCTCCCGCCCTGTCGCTCTCGCCCCTGCCCCTGCCCCTGCCCTTGCCCTTGCCCTTGCCCTTGCTCTTGATCCCTTACGCTCTCTCTATTCTTCATCCTCTCAATCTCATTCCCCCGGTTTTCATTCCATTCCATTTTCATGTAACCCCCTTCGCCGTTGCTAATGAATGCTATTGAATACTGCGGTATGCGCATGGATCATGCGTCTACATCACATCCTCCTCCTCCTCCTGTTCCTCCACAGATTCTTCTCTCAGTCACCCTCTACCCTTCTTCCCAACTTGTCGTCACCTGAAAAGTCTTTTCCCCGACACCGTCAGGAGAATCTGACCGAACTGAGAGCTGGAGGTGAGCAGGAGGAGCAGGCAGAGAAGGCGCTTACCTTCCATCCCTTCGTCCCTGCCTGCTTGACAAGGATCGCGTCCCCTGCCTGCTGAAGAGTGAGTCCAAGACGGAAGGTGAGGAGGCAAAGGAGGAGGGAGGGGAAGTGGAAGGGAGGGAGGGTGGCGGGGTAGCAGGAGGAAGAAGACGAGGAAGCAGAATCAGTGGAGGCGAGAGAGCTGGAGATGGATGAGAGGAGAAGGAAGGAGGGTCAGGCTCAAGAGCGGAGCAAAAGGAGGAGAATAAAAGAGGAGAAGAATTCAGAGGAGGAGGAGAAGGGATCTGGAGAGGAGAAGCAGGTGGTGGAGGGGGGGGGGCGAGGACGCAGACAACAGGAAGACCTTAATGTTAAGCTGAGAGTGCGACTGCGACATCTCAGAGGAGGAAAAGTCTCGAACGGCAACCACAAGCTCCATCCCGAGGTCAGTCGCCATGCTCGCCATCTCCTCGACCCCGGGGCGCTGGAGGAATGGAGTAGCTTCCATGAGCACGGCCTGCAGGACAAGCGCGTCCGCATGGTCTCCTGCTCCTGCCCCTCCTCCGACTTCGACGATCAGGTTGCCCGAGAGCTTGTCGAGGACTTGGAAGGAGGAGGAGGGAGGAGGTAGTTTTTTGATCCTCAGTCTCTCCCTTGCCCAGGGAAAGTTGTACCTCGTGTTGCTCTCCGCATCCCACATCACCTCCCTGCTCTCGCAGTCCAGCACGACGATGGGGTCGAGACGATGGCCGACGATCTGGACCTCCCGGTCGTTGAGGAGGTAGTGCCCCTCCTTACCAGGGATTTCGACCAGGACGGGTTCTATCATGCTGTAGCCCAGGTAGTCCGTCCTGCCGGAGTCGAAGAGCCTCTGCTTGAGCTCGAACCATCCGTTCTTCTCCGTCCACTCCTTGAGCCTCTCCACCACCGAGGAGAGGGAGACAGGGGTACCACCTGCTCCAGCTCCAGCTCCAGCTCCAGCTCCAGCTCCAGCTCCAGCTCCAGCTCCAGCTCCTTCCGCCGGGGAGTGCAACCAGTCGGAGTGATGGGGAGACATGGGAGGGAGGGAAGGCATAAGCGGAGGTGGAGGTGGAGGAGGAGGAGCAGGGGGGGGAGGAGGAGCCCGGAGGCTCCTGTCATCCAGAGTGCGTCGCAGTGGGCTTGCATGCATGCCGTTTGCTCTGAGGTGATGGGGGGAGGGAGGGGCAGGGGGCAGCTGGACGACGTTGACGTTGACTGGAAGGTCCCTGAAGCAGGCGAGCTCAAGCTGTAAAGTCCTGTCAGACGGGAGGAAGGACAAAGAGTGGCGGAAAGAGGGCAAGAGGCAAGGACAGGAGCAAGACGAGGAGAAAGATGAGGAGAAAGAGGATCAGATGTTGGAAACTGAGGAGCAGGAGGTCGGGAATGGGGACGAAGAAGAAGGAATGGAAGAACAGCAGCAGGGCGGGAAGCAAGTTGAGGATCAGGAGGAGAGACTCACTTCTAATAGAGGAACGTCCTCATTCCTGTCATAGACAACCACCGCTTCCTCTTCGTAGCTCACTCTCAGACTCTCCCTCGCCCACGGGAAGCGGAAGGTAGTCGACTGCTCAAAGTCCCATAGCACCTCCCCTGTCTCCTGGTCTGTCAGCCTCCTGGGATCCCACCGGCTCTCCCCGGTCAGCCGCAGGCTCCTCCCCCTCCAGTAGAACAGGTCGCTCCTCCCCTGCTGCGAGCCCAGCGGCTGCATCTCCTGCTCGATCACGGCATAGGAGGAGTAGTCGGTGCGGCCCGCGTCCAGGAGGCGGCGCCTGAGGTCGTGCCAGCCGTGGATGTTGGCCCAGGCGAAGAGCTGGCGGAGGAGGGAGGAGGAGGAGGAGGGGAGGGCCGTTGGGGGGAAGACCTGGGAGAAGCGAGTAAGCGGACGGGAGCAGTGGAGGACGAGGAAGAGAGGAGAGACGTGCGGGAGTGAGTGGGAGAGTAGGAGGTGGACGCTGTTTCCTCCCCGCCTGCTTCTCCTTTGCTCTGCTTCCAACCCTCCTTGGAACCCCTGCGCCTGTCCTATGCTCTTTTCTGACCAGTCCCTCCTTCGCACCCGCTCTCTTCAACCCATCTTGCCTTCTCTCCTCCTGCCTCCCTCCATTCACTCTCCTGCTCCTGCTCCTGCTCCTGCTCCTGCTCCTGCTCCTGCTCCTGCTCCTGCTCCTGCTCCTGCTCCTGCTCCTGCTCCTGCTCCTGCTCCTGCTCCTGCTCCTGCTCCTGCTCTCCTCCTCCAATCTCACCTCATGCTTGCCCGGCCCCATGTAGAACACTCCTCCCGTCCTCGTATCCCTCACGATCGCTATCCCCTCCGCGTCATATACCGGCAGCGTCAGCTGCTTTCCGAGGAAAAAGAAAGTCCCGTCGTGCGTCTCCTCCACCACTCCCTCTGTCATCATCCTCCTCCAAAGCATCGGGTCCGAAGGGAACTTCCCGTTCCTCGATGATCTTAGGGGTATCGATCCCTTGCCCTGCCGCGCCTCCTCGTCCTCCTCCCTGCCCCCAAGGCCTTCTCCCTTCCCGCCTGCTTGCGAGGAGGGCAGGTAGGACTGAGCGCGTGCGGGAGTGTCGAGCTGGGGGTCTGCGAGGACGAGAGGGGGGGGGGATCGTGAGGCCTTGGGAGGGACATGCTCCTCTTGGGTCTGCAGGGAGACGTCGCAGGTCTTGACGGTCCTTTCTTCTGCTGGAGAGAGAGGACGAGGCTGTGAGGAGGAAGAGGGCAGAGAAGAGATTGTAGGAGGAGGAGGAGAGGAGGGGGCGGGAGAGAGGGGGCAGGGACCCTAGCTTGCGTCGTGTCGACGTCTAGAGCAGGCTTCGCCCTGCTCCTGCTCCTGCTCCTGCTCCTTCTCCTTCGACTCTGTTCCCTCTTGCTTGTCTTCCACCGCTCCCTCCTCTCTCTCCCGCTGCTGCTCCTCCCTCACCAGCAACTCTCCTTCCTTCTTCCCCTCCTTCCTCTCCCCCCTCTCCACCGCATGCCGCGCAACCACCGCCCCTGTCGACTTGAGCAAGACTAGCGTCTCCTCCTCCTCCTCCTTGCACACCATGTACCTCCTAGCCCACGGCTGAGCGTACAACGTATGCTCGTCCTTATCCCACAGCACCTCCTTCGTTTCGCAGTCGACTAGCAGCACAGGATGCCGCCAGTCGTTGCCGATGAGGTGAACGTTGTGGCCGTGGAGGAGGAACAGTCCCTTCCTCTCGTCTACAGCAACCATGTCCTGTTGAAGCTTCGATATCCCCGAGTAGTCCGTCTCCCCCTTCTCGAACAGATCGTCTTGAAGCCTGTCCCACCCTCGCTCGGCGATCCACTGGAACACTCGGAATGAGGAGGACGGGAGGGGGAGAGAGGGATAGAGGGAGAAGGAGAAAGAAACGAGGAAGGGGATTGTAGCGGGGGAGGGGGGGGGGGGGTTGATTGTGGAGGAAGAGGTTTTGGAGGAGGAAGCGGGTGAGAATGAAGAAAGACCTGGAGAAAGCGATTGACGCTAGCCTGCTCTTCGTCCTTGTCCAGCTGCGGGGCAGGCCGGGAGTGCGAGGGAGGAGGAGGAGGGGGGTGGCTGGAGGAGCTATGCTGGCTCATGGTGGGTTGAGAATCGAAGGAGGCGGAGAGGAGGGGAGCGATCCCTGGTGGAGACATCAGGGAGGAGAAGGAGAAGTGGGGGGAACAAGGAAGGGGAAGGAGAGGAGGAGACGGGGCAAGGAGGAGGGCAGAAGAGGACGGGCGAGGGCGGGAGGAGGAGGAGGAGAGGCAGAAAGTCAGCCATACCACGGGAGTGCAGGGTGGGGGAGCCGTTGAGAAAGGAGGCGGGGGGAGGAGCAGCATCTGCTGGAGCCTCGTGCGGGGGGTACTGGAATTCGCTCATCATGGAGGGAAACGCGCTCCTTGCTCGCATGTCAGGATCAAGGGCGCAAACAGAGGCTGCTGCTGACCCGAGAGAGGCAGCAGATCTGACGCTGAGAGAGGAAGGGAGTCTATCCTCCTCTAGCTCGTGCCTGCTAGCAGGAGTGAGGGGAGAGGAGATGAGAGGAGGGAACGAGGAGGAGGGGGGGAGGAAGAGAGGGGAGAGAAGACGGTGAAGATGTTCAACATGGGACGAATTTGAAGCTGGGAGGGGGGAAAGGCTGAGGATGAGATGAGAGGGACAACCAAGAGGAGGAGAGGAGGAGGAGGTGAAGGGAGAGGAGGAGGAGGAGGAGAAGGAGTAGAAGGAGGAGAAGGAGGAGGAGGAGGAAAAGGAGGAGGAGGAGGAAAAGGAGGAGGAGGAAAAGGAGGGTGTCGACCTGATGTCGGGGTCTCTTGACAGGTACGTAAGTGCCATCCTCGCTCGCTCCTGCGCCTCCACGTTGGGAGGCAACGTCCCCCCCCCTTGCAGCATGGAGCCGCTGGCGAGCTGCTGCAGGACGGAAGCGATGCCGGGAAAGAGGAAAAGCTCCTGCGGCAGAAGTGAGAGAGAGGAGGGCTTTGTTTCCTTACCCTGCAGTTCTCAGGTACTGCTGCCAGGTTGCGGACTATGCCCTGGGGGAGGGAGGAGGAGGGGAGAGGAGGGAGAAACAGTGGAGAGGGTGGGGAGGGACGGACGGAGGAGGCGACGGGAGGAGGGAGGGGAGAAGAAGAGTGGAAATAGGAGGTGGAGTCGAGAAAGGAAAGAAAGACAAGTCAGATATACTGAAACCATCAGCGTCCTTCTGTGATACTCCTTGAACCTCTATCTCCCCTCCTTGTCCTCCTCCTACCCAACTCGTGTGGATTTCGATCGATTCCTTCCTCCCTGTTCTCTTGCAAGCTACCTGCCTCCCTGTCCCCTCCCTTCTTCAACCCCCTCCCTCCCCTCCTTCCCTCCCCTCCTGTCTCTTTCCTTACCGTCGCTCGCTGCTGTGCTTTCTGTGAACCAGACATCATCTCTCCGACGAGCTCAGCAAGCGCCTCGGGAGCCTTGAGAGGTCATCAGGGCAGGGGAGGAGGAGAAGAAAGCAGTGGAGGGAGAGGGGTGAGAGGAAGAGAAGTGGAGCACGAGAGAGGGTGAGTAGGAGAGTTTGAGGAACCTTGGTAAGCGCACAAGCACAATCCTGTGATGGCAAATGGTTTCAGTTTGAGACAGATATCATCATCGTCATCATCTTGGTCATCAACATCATTATCATCATTATCATCATCATTATCATCATCATCTCCATCGTCGTCGTCGTCGTCATCATCACCATCATCATCATCGTCATCATCATGACCTGGTCAAGCGTGAGGTTTGAAAGCGCAGCCATGGCTGATTCCTTCGCCCGAGGTCCTCCGACCCTCAAGAGGTTCAGGAGCGCCTCTAGCAGACCTGAAGACAAACTTACCAAACACCCCTCCTCCTCCTCCTCCTCCTCCTCTTCCTCCTCCTCCTTGACCTTCTCCTCCTCCTCCTTGACCTTCTCCTCCTCCTCGACCTTCTCCTGAATCCCCAATCTTCCCTTCTTCTACGCCTCGTTCTCCTCCTCCCTCCCCCAATCCTGCCTTCTTCAGCCTCCTCCTCAACTCCCCTGTCTAGTCTACTGCCTTCTAACCCATCCTCTTGTATCTGCTTCAGAATCGTTTGCCTTCTTCGTCTTG
>NW_005434563.1:67630-99322 GCF_000315625.1 Guillardia theta CCMP2712
GAGAAGGAGAAACATTTCTTGGCACCTCGCTCACGGACGACGCTGAGGTAAACCGGCTTGCCGGGCTCCCCCTTGATCATATCAGAAATACTAAGTGCGTCAAGATCTGTAACGGGCATGCCCTCTACTGCCAGCAGTTTGTCCCCCACGTTCAAGACTTGTGAGGCTGGAGACGCCTGCGTTCCTGGTAAGATGAAAGGGGAGAGGGGAGAGGTCGGGAGGAAGGCAGGCAGAGAGGTGGGAGGGAAGAGGAGGAAGAGGGGAAAGGGAGAGGGGGGGAGGAGGGAAAGGTGGGAAGGGGGGGGGGGGGGGGGGGGAGGGAAGAAGAGAGAGAGAGAGAGAGAGAGAGAGAGAGAGAGAGAGAGAGAGAGAGAGAGAGAGGAGGAAGGAGCAGAGCAGAGGAAGGAGCAAACAAACGAGAACAAGAGGAGAGGTGGAGAGGAGAGGAGATGCTCATCAACCCATGCTTCCTTGGAGATGGCTCGGAGATTCGTGGAATCATGGAGCAGTTCTCGGATCTGAAGAGGAGGACCACGGAAGAGGTCAAGCAGAGCAGTCATCCGTCAAGATCCTCACCTTAAAGACGAGAGCCTCCTGCACCGGCCCACGAGCCGACGTGCTCTGTGGGAGACAGTGAGCGGCAGCTGCGGTCAGCAACGGGTTCAAACCTGGACGAGCAGGTCTGTGAGGTTCTGCGGCATGTCCGAGACCGCTGGGTCGGAGGAGGAGGCAGACGTGTCAAAGGAGGAGCCGCTGGCTCCGGATGCGTTACTGGGGAATACGTAAGGGATATCGAAGACGGGGGTTGAGATGGGATGGTACCGAGTTCCTCTCTTCTCCCTTCCTCCATACGAGTGCTACACGAACACTGGTCAGGACGGGACAGGATTCCTATCCCTTACCCTCAGCCTGACCAGCACACAACGTTAGGGAAAGTCAAACCAGCATCAGCAGCATCAGCAGCAGCACCTGCTCACTTGCTTCTCGGCCTCTTGACGGATGAGACTGTTTGGCATGAGCGTTGAGTGAGCACGATGAAGCTACCCGGGAGTGAAGCAAACTACCTCTCCAACGTTCCCTCCTCGTTAGAGAGCGAGCGATTGGCGCGGAGGCCCTCCTTGGAGGTGCTGGGCCGGGGGAGGGTAGGAGCACTCTTCCTCAGGCTCTCCTCCTGCTCCATCTTCTGGCGGATGGCTGCAAGGACACTTAGTCGCCATGCTCTCTCGTCATCCTGCCATCTCACCTGCCGCTGCTTCCGCAGGCGACAAGCGCTTCGGAGAGCGACGGTTGTCTAGAGGACCGCAGTCAGCACAACCCGACCAGCCATTGCTAGGATCGCGCCTCTTCCTCTCTTCCCTTCCAGCCATTGTTGTCGCGCAACCTCCTGCCACCCTCTCAGCACTTCACCTCCTTGCTGACTTGATGCAAACCTCTACATACGACGAGGTTCGCTCAGGCTCTACCATGGGAGCCTGTCGGTGCAGTCCTGACATTGTCGATAGCAAGCGAAGCTATCAGATTGTCTGGCAATCACATTCCTCATGAGCCTGCATCGCCATCGTCGTGTCAGTCGCTACAAGTTCGCTCGCCTCCAGCATGGCATTGAGTTCAGACGAGGGGAGTTTCCGATTCGAAACTCTGTGGCTCAGCGAAGCCAGCAGCCCTCTAACGGTGGCTCGGACGGATGCAGTGTAGCAGGAGGGAGTACAACGTATCCTTACCGTCTCGTTTGCCCTCCTCCACCTTACCCGCCCTTCCTCCTCTTCTCCATCCCGCCATGGCGCCCGCCAAATCCAAATTTCCGCCATGCAGGCCGTTATAAACCGTGACAGACTGTAGCATGACCGTTATCTCCGTTATTCTGCTTTCTGGGCCCGCCCCGACATTACTACCTCGGCCGCTGGGGATGCGGGCCAGGAATTTCTTCCATGGAGGCGTAGAGCGAGGGGGCCGAAATGCACACGGGGGGAGGGGAGGGAGGGGAGGAAGAGGAGGGAGAGGAGGGAAGAGCGAAGGCGGAGAGATGAGAGGAGACATCGTGGTTGATCAAGAAAGGAAGAGAGAATGGAGGGGACCATGCATGAAAAGGGATAGTTGATGATAGAGGACAGGTCGGCGACATCTGCCTTGCAACCTTTGACGCTACTTCACTGGAGCTGGCTACATTGCTCAAACTTCAGAGCATGTCGAACACAGGAGCATGTCTTCGCCCCCTGCCTCCGATGCCGGTGGTAGCTGAGAGAGGCGACATCAACTCGATGAAGGCAAGAGAACCCTCTACGCCGGCAAGCATGCCCGCCTTACTATGTGGCAGGCGCTGTTGGAGGAGGGGACGCACGTAGACGATAGAGGCACGGGGTCCAAGACTGGGTAAGAAGAGTTGTCCTGCTGACATGTTAGAGGGCATAAGGCTATCAGCCTTTCAGTCCGACATCACCATCACACTCTTGCTTCCTTGCTTGAGCTGGTTGCCTCCCCCAACTCTTTGGTGGTAACACTTCGAGCGCAGCATCATGCTTGCGGCCAAGAACAGCAAAGGCGATGCGGTTGACTTCCTGATTGGTGCAAAGTGAGGAAAATGGAGAGGAGGAGGAGGGAGAGGAGGAAGGGGAGGAGAGATAGCGAGGGTTGAACTGTTACGATCTGACTTGGTGTTGCTTCTCCTCCTGCTAAACAGGGCAGATGTGAACGGTGTGGACCCAAACACGCAACAAGATGTTCTTCAGCATGCGTGCCAGGGGAAAGACGCAACGATCGTACTGAAGAGGCCGTGTCGCATTCCTACAAGTAACACCTTGGGCAGATTGTAGCACTCATCAATGCGGGTTGTAAGGTCTCGCATGCGGGTAGAAGAGTGCGAGTGTTTCGAAATCCTCTTGAGTCTTTTTACCGCAGACAAGACGGGAAGGAACTGTCTTGACTTCGCGCAAGAAGCAAAGATGAAGCACGTGGGGCTGTTTGAGTTGTGTTCACTGATGAGAATCGCACGTTCGATGCTTGTCTATATGAAATCATGATGATGAAATCTATATGAGATCATGATGATGAAATCTATATGAGATCATGATGATGAAATCTATGTGAAATCATTGATTTTATGATGATGGTTTCATCTGTACACGTGATGATTAATTCTCCTCCTCCCTCCGCTTTCTGCTCTTCCCAGTCTCCTCTTTTGTTTTTACTCTCGGTCTCCATCTGCATGCTCTCGGAGGGTTACAACCCTTGCCCCCCCCCTGACGCGCCTCCTATCAACTAGGCGATCTTGACCTCCCTCATGTCAAGGATGGACCTAAGACGTTCACCGTCGGAGCAAGAGGACGCGACCATCGCCCTCCATGCCGCCGCCTCCATCGGAGATGTGATGAGCACGAGGAGGGAGGAAGGGAGTGAAGGAAGTTACAGATTGAAAGGGCAAAGGAGCTCCTTCATCCCAGGGAGGGGGATAGGACGGTCAGCGTGACGGTAGACTCGGTTGCCCTTCTTTGTTTGCAGACACCATCAAGGTGCAAATTAGCTGACTGACTAATCAGGTTGATCACCTTGGAAGGACATGCCTACATTGGGCTTGTTTCCTCTCCATGAGCAACTCCATCGATTTCCTTATCGGTGATTCAGAGCTCTTCATGTTCCTTCCCGCCCCCCCCCCCCCCCCCCCGCGCCCCTTGCCATCCATTCTGTGTTTGCTCATCTTGTTTCTTTCCTTTCTCTCCGCTTACAACGTTGGTTCCTCAGGAGAAGGAGCCGATCCGGAGAAACGAGCAAGCGTCGGTCTGGACGCGATCTGGGGGGCAGGGCTTTGGGACTTCCGCTTAAAGTGAGAGAGCATGCGAGCGATCTGGAGAAACGTGACGGGTAGGAGCAGGTCCAAGGCAGGGGATGCGAACGTGGCCTCCGATGTCACTCCCCTTGGGCCTTGTCCCGTCGACTTCATCCATCGGCAGCACGTCCTGCCACTGCTCTCCTGCCCTGCTGGCTGCTGAGACCTGCCTGCAGTCCGGACGAGTCCTAGCAAAGAGCGTCATTGACATGTCGTTGGGGAGGAGACAGGTCCCTTCACTCCTCCTTCCCCTCCTCCTTCCTCTCTTCCTCCCCCTCCTCCCCTTCCTCCTTCCCCTCATCCTCATCCTCCTTTCATACTTTGAAATTCTCGTCGCTTGTCAGGAAGACGATTTCGTCGCTGCCTCTTGCAGGTGCCCTTGAGCCTGCTCTCTACCTCACCCGCTTCTGCCTGTGTTTGCTCATGACGCTGCTTCTGCTCCTTCCTACTCTCCCTTCTCGCTTCCTCTTCGCTTCCTCCTCCTCCTTGTCTCAAACTTCATCGCCGGTGTCTTGTTCACCACTTAGTTCCAGAGCTCTTGCCGCGGAATCACGAGTTGCAAAGGAAGCTTCTAGACTGGAAGCTGAGGTGTGAAACACCTTCCCTCCTCCTCCTCCTTGCTCTCCTCCTCCTTGCTCTCCTTCTCCACGCTCTCCTCCTCCACGCTCTGGTTCACTACCTTCTCTTCTTCCTTGCTCGCCTTCACCTTTGTCTTCTCCTCCTTCCTCTCCTCCATCTTCTCCTGCACCAGTAATCCTCTACACGGACTCTCAAAAACTGTGCAGGGTCTACAACCTGACAAGGACATCGAAGAAGTAGCCCGCCCAAGGAAGGAGGATGACGAGCAGGAGGAGAAGCAGGAGGAGGTGACGGTCGAGAAATCTCTGCAAGACCTGAAACTGGGAGGAGGAAAAGACCCCCAGGTCAGTAACGTCCTCCCAACCCTGCTCTCTTCTCCTCCCCTTTCTCCACCTCTCCTCCCCTCTCCTCCCCTCTCCTCCCCTCTCCTCTCCTCTCCTCTCCTCTCCTCTCCTCTCCTCTCCTCTCCTCCACTCTCCTCTTCTCTCCTCTCATCCTTCCTCCCATCTTGTCTTGTCTTGTCTTGTTTGTTCCAGTCCCTCGTCTCTCTTCCTCTCATCCTCCTTTCCTTCACATCGTCTCTTTTTGATCGCTCTTGTAGCATCTGCTAGAAGTGGCTCTAAGGCTTGCATCCATATTCGGTACCATCCTCTTCATCTTCCTCCTCCTCCTCCTCCCATCTCAAAATCTCTATCTTATTTTCCTTCAATTCTTTCTGTTCTATTTCCTTCCTCCCTCCCAATCGCCTTTTCAATGCTGAAACGTCTTCCCTTATTACCACCGTCAACCCCCTCCTTCGGTACCGCTCTTGTCCTCCTCCCTCTTGACCCCGCTCAACAGTTCTCAGCGACGAGGCCAAGGAACTGATCGCTGCAGGAGTGAACATCAAGTCTGCCGAGGTCTGCCTCTGTCTTGCTCTTCTTCTACCTCGGCTCTCCTTGTCCTCTCTACTTTCCTCCTCCTCTCCACACTTCTTCTCCTCTCTTCCCTCCTCGTATCCTCCTCTCTTCCCCTTTCCAGTGCCTTATTCCTGGCTTGTGCCTGCCTCCTCTCCCATCCCCCCAACCCCCGCACCCACCCACCCGCCTCTTCCTCCTCCTCCTTTTCCTTCTTCTCCTCCTCCTCTTCCTCCTCCTCCTCTTCCTTCTCTTCCTTCTCCTCCTCCTATCCGCCTTCTCTTTTCCTCGGCTAACTCTGTCCCGCCGCCAGCCTCACTCGGGCATGACTTCCCTTCACCTCGCCTGTCACTTCGGAGCTGCGGAAGTCGCAAAGATGCTGATAGACGCCGGTGACCCCCTGAAACCTGCTCACCTGCTCTCCGTCCTCTACCACTTCCTCCTCCTTCTCGCGTCCCACTCCGCTCTCTTTCCCCCTCCCACTTCCTCCTCCTTCTCGCGTCCCACTCCGCTCTCTTTCCCCCTCCTTCTCTTCCTTTTCTTTTCCTGCAAATCCTTCATTTACCCAAACTTTTCCGATCTCTTTTCCTACCTTGCCCTCGCTCCTCCTCGTCCGCACACCTTCCCTCCTTTCCACTCCCCATCCTCCTCCCTCTTCACTATCGCCCTTTCTATGCTGTAGCTCACGGACTGTCAGGAGGGGAGAAAGACGCCAGGGACGTTTACGGTCGGACGTGCCGAGACGTCTGTCCTGAAGGAAGCAATTTGATCGCAATGCTCGACTAGCCTGACCTTCACAAGACGCTACAAGACGCTCATGTGATGCAAAGGGATAGAAGACAGGAGACGAAATGGAGGAGGAGGAGGAGGAGGAGAAGGAGGAGAAGGAGGAGGAGAGATATAGTGGAGTCCGCAGACGAGGACGTAGGGAGAAAAGTAGAGGCGAAAACGTGGGGGCAGGATACATTACAACGATACTAATCGTTATATGACCTAGAGTACATTGGGACAGACGCTATCAGCAGACGCATCCGTCAGTCCTTACAACGTGACCAGCCCGTTGGGCGTCACTGAACATCCTGAGCAGCTCGAGCTCGTCGGTGAAGATGGAGGGGATCGACCCTGCGCACGACCTCCCGCTCCTCGTCCTTGTCGCGGGACACTGATGCTCGGCTGACGTGGTGGAGGCGCGTCGGTGGCCGCCGATATGTAGCTGCTCCCTCCTATGCGTGAAGGACGTGGAATTCCTGACAGGTTGGCCCTCATGGTGGTCGCCGAGGAAACACTTCCTGTTGGCTGCAGCATCTGTCTCCTCGTTGCACGACGACGTCCGAGAGTCATACGAGTTCAGGATCTGGAGCACATGCAACAGGCGGTGGTCTGCTGAGGCGCATCGCCATATCTCCGCTGTATCGAGCACGCAGGGTGCCCTCTTGTCGCAGGTTGCTGCTCTGCCGCATTGTCGAGCGGTACTTGCGAAGAACTCATCGAACATCTGCTGCGAGACCGGCTGGATGAGAGATGGCTTGGGAGACTGTGAGCGATTGGTCATGGGTCCAAGGATATCGAAGGGCGTGATGGGGAAGTGAAGGATAGATGGGGAAGAGAACGAGTGGCAGTAGCGGGAGAGAGGGAGGCAGGAAAAGGGGCTGTGCGATAGAGCACCACTGGAGGTCGGGGCCCAGGAGATACGGATGGATTGTAGGAGGAGGAGGAGGAGGAATGTGGATGGATCACGAGAAGGATGAGAATGATCACGAGAAGGAGGGGGAGAAGATTAAGAAGAAGAAACGACAAGCAACGGTGGAGCAAATAGAAGGCGGGCGGAGCGGAAAGAGGCGGAGGAGCGGTTTAAAGGGTTTAGGGAGGTGTGGGGACCCAAGGTAGGAGGAAACGAAGGAGGCAAGCATTACAGAACACCGGTGCAAAGAAGTCTGAAAAAGTAGGTAGGGTAGTATACCCTACCCCCTGATTGTGAGGGGTAAATTACTCCTTGGATGATATTTAGAAACAGGGGATATGTACCGGTACTTGTTAGGGGCGAAGTTGCGGTGGAGAAGAAGGTGGTGTGCTTGCTGACACAAACGCTGACAACTGCTTCCGTGAAAAGATGTTTTTTGATGATGTACGTTGGAGGATAGCTTCTTTACGCCATGTATGAACGGATACAAGGGTACCAATTATCGAAACATATCCTTTTCGAAAATGCCAGTCAAATGAACTCTGCTCCTACTCCCCTCCTGCTCACATCAAGGACCCACCCCCGGATCGTGGCGATAAATCCTTCCAAATCTGTTGTAAAAATAGATTATTTCTGTCTCCACTCCGCCTCTGCTACAGAACTAACAAGTTTAAAAAGACAGAAATTGTAACTAGTCAAGAAACAGTCCTTTACAGCACTGTCTTGATGGTAGTCATGCATGGGACAGGTGCAGTAAATACTAATAAAAAGGCCGTTTATGTTCGAGCCCCCAAGCGAGCTCTCCATATTCCCTCCTCATACCCTTAGCCTCTTCACTTATACTTCGACTTAAGATTTCTCTGTGCTCTGCTTCCTTTTCCACACCCACGATTCCTCGAAATCCACCCCATCAAAGGACCTCTTGCTCTTGCCTGTCACCTTGACCATTTCCCATTAGTGTCTCTATTGTAAGATATCTCACCTTGACCCCTACCTACCTGAGCCCTTCTTACCACAGTCAGTGCGCCGCGGCATGCGGCACCGAGTCTGCGAGTCTCACTGATATGACTGGCCTAGTACGGCCGAGGGCCGCCGTTCAAGTGACGCCCCGGGCCGGTGACCGTACGGTACGGTCCGCCCAGCCGCGCTCCCGAGCCTCGGCCCTGAGGAGTCCGACTCAGCGGCCCGGGGAGGCCGCGTGACTCAGTACGCC
The DNA here is from genome assembly GCF_000315625.1 of Guillardia theta CCMP2712. Lineage (NCBI taxonomy): Eukaryota > Cryptophyceae > Pyrenomonadales > Geminigeraceae > Guillardia > Guillardia theta. The sequence continues at coordinate 75,820 of NW_005434563.1, forward strand.
GCCGCCGTCACGCCCGGGACCGTACTGTGGGACTCGCCGGGACTCCGGATTCCCGTAGCCCCGGACCTTCCGAAGCCTTCGCCGCCAGGCCGGCAGCCCGACTCGGGGTCGCAGGCTGAGGGACTGGACCGTACCGTCCCGGCGGTAGTACAATTGGTCATCTCAGGCTCATCCTGAAGTTTCAATGATCACCATGGCTGGCACCGCCTGCGGCAGTGCGACAGTATTCGGGAACAACTTGGCAAGCCTCGCCGAAGTTTATGGCAATGATTTCACTTCACGTTCAAGGCTGAGTAAAGTCAAAGATCGGGCCTGCCATGCCCGGGCCGGGCCTGGCCGAAGTTGCCAGGCAGTGAGAATGGTCCTGAAAGTTCAGATCTCACTGTGAGCAATCGACCGGGATCCGTCCTCCTCCTCCTCCTCCTCCTCCTCCTCCGAATCTGGTCCGCTCCTCAAGAAATGCACATCAACCTCCCCCAGGCTCACCGTCCTCCCGATCCCTCCCTTGTGTGGCCGCACAGAGTTGCTAGTAACCTCTTGCCCCCCGCTGCGACCTGGCTCGGCCTTGCTGCTGGGGTCTGCAACTCGGCTCACGCAGCTGAACCTGGTCTTGTACGATTGGATCTTGTCTAGAAGCTCAGCATGCTGCTGGGCCCTGCTTGCCATCGCCGTGTCGTCGCCGTTCGTGCTGTGAACGTGAGTGTTGAAGCGCCTGATGCGGGGCTTGTTGAGCTTGCTGGGGCCCTCGTGGAGCAAGAGCTCGGAGCTCGATCTCCCTCCCCTCTTGAATCGCTCCATCTTTTGCTGGGAGGTGGAAACAATGAGGTCTTCGTTCTGGAGGAAAGTTTGGAAGGGGATGAGCTTGGTGGAGGAGATGGCGATAGGTAGAGAAGCGGAGTCGTTTGCCATCCCTTCCCTCGTCTGATTCCCGTTGGCCAGGTCCCCCTTCACCTCCTCCCTCCTTGCTGGCTCCTTCTTCTCCTCTTCCGACCTCTCCTCCTCCCTTGATCCGCCGACATCCTGGAGCTTCTGCTGCCTGTTGACAACCTGGTGTGGTCGGGGAGGGACGGGGGAGGAGGGAAGCGAGGAGGATGGCAGCACCATGGTCATGATCACGTCAAGCTTCTGGTTCAAGATGTCCATGGCTGCGAGCTTGTGGGTGAGGGAGCGAGACTGATGCTCGACCCGCCGCTCCAGCGTGTCCATACGCGCCATGAGCTGCTTGCCCAAGTCCTGGATCCCCATCTTGTCGCTCCAGTCACTCCTCTGGGCAGGAGAGTTCCCTCCTCTCTCGATGCTTTCCCCTTCCTCTCCGTCCCCATCTTCGTCCCCGTCCTCGAAGCTCCCACGGTTCTTGACCATGTCCCTCCACTCCTTGAAAGCAACGTAGGAAGAGGAGCGGAAAAGTTTGCGGAGGATCAATTTCCTGCTCTCCATCTTCTTGTTGCCGACCTTGTTCTCAATGGAGACCTTGAAGTGGTCGATCGCCGACAAGCTCATCTTGATGGCAAACAGGATTTCCCGCGAGGTGTCGTCCTCCACTGTGTCGATCGAGCTGACCATCTGTGAGCATCGGGCACGTCAGCTGTAAGGAGGAGCGGACAGACTGTTGGGCAGGGAGCAGCGGAGGTGAAGGAGGTAACACTGGGAGAGGAGAGGAGCCAAAGAATTGGTCGATGAGTATGGAGGGCAGCAGGCAGGATGGGATAGAGAGTTAGTGAGCGAGGGGGCAGCGGCAGAGGACATGGAGGGAGGACAGAGGGAGATGGCCCGGAGGAGAGGTAGGGCAGGGAGGGCTAATGAGGGCCGAAGGAGGGGCAGTGGGTGGGAAGCAGGGAGGAGGAAGGAAAGGAAAGAGGGAGTTGAGACGCAGGGAGGAGCAAGGACGGAGAGGACACGGGAAGGCCGTCCGGTTCCCACCTTCCTCCTCACGTAGCTGTCCAGCTGCATAAGGATCATCCTCTCGAAGTTGGACGGGGTCAGCTCGCCGTCCTCGTCCAGCAGGGTCCTCCCCATCGTGAGCATGTCAAAGTCCTCCTGGGTCAGCCGGACGGGGTGCGACAGGTTCACCTTCCTCAACCCCTCGTTGATCTCCTGCAGGTTCAGAGACCCGTTCTCATCCAGGTCCAGCCTCTGCCAGGGCCGTCAATGCCTGCCCCCATCCTTTCCCCCGTCCTCGTCCTCGTCCTCGTCCTCGTCCTCGTCCTCGTCCTCGTCCTCGTCCTCTTCACTTCCTCTTCCCCGTCCTCTTGTGCTGCGGATGCATGCTTCCACCCTCTTTCCCCCTGACTCCGCGCGTTGCTCCATCCTCCCTCGAAATCCCTTTTGCTCCCCTTCCTTCTCTCTCCCGCCGACTAGAACTCCACCTCCCTTTCCCTGTCACCAACCTGCATCTTTCCTGCCACTGATCCTATACACCCCGGCTGCTCCTCCTCCCTCTCCTCCTCGTCCACCCCCCCTTGGGCTCACCTGGTAGAGCTGGTAGATCCTGTTGGAAAGCTCCTGGATGGTAGCGAACTCAACGAGGCCTGCCAGGAGGGGATCGAGAGGAAGCTGATTGAAGTGCTTCGAGTTCTGCTTTGCCTGCCGGTGCGTTAGAGGAGACGGAGTAGGGGAAGGGGGAGATATGGAAGGAAGATGGAAACATGGAAAAGACCGATACGCTGGCTGAGCCCTAGGGGTACAAGGGAGGATGAGGGAAAAAGGATGAGCAGGAGGTAGAAGGCAGGAAGGAAAGGAGGAGGGAGGGATTGCAGAGTTGGGAATTGCGAAGAGGAAGCAACTGACAAGTTCAGCCTTGAACTTTGCTCTCCTCTCTTCCTTCTCCCGCTCAACCATGGTGATGAACTCGTCGAGCAGAACAGCGACAACGATGTTCATGAGCACCTGCAAAGATGTGAGCGAGAAGAAGACAATGAGAGAAAAGAATGCAGAGACACGAGAGAAGCAAGTGGTGTTGGAGGGGACGGGAAAGGAAAGGAGTGTTATGATGAGAAGGAAAGAGAAGGACGGGGGAGCAGCAACAACAGAATGTTTTTGACAATGAGAACCGGAAGGCAAGAGATGCAGCGCTAGAGAGAAAAGACAAGGAAGGGCATAACAGACAGGAGAGAGGAGGAGAGAAGAAAGGGAAAGAGAGAGGAGAGGGGGAAAGGGAGTGGGGAAGAGAGGAGGTGTATTGAGCTCAAGAGCGCATACCATGCCAACCAGCAACATGTACGAGACGAAGAAAAATCCAACCTGAGACGATACAACAATCAGGCAGTGTGCCGATACAAGATGATACGCTTGCTCCTCCTCCTCCTTTTCCTCCTTCTCCCTTCCCTGCCCCCTCCTTACTTGATTCTCTCCTCACCCCCCTTCCTCCTCGTACTCTACCTTCCCTCTTCCTCCTCGTACTCTTCCTTCTCTCTTCCTCCTCCTCCTCCTCCTCCTCCTTACCCCAAAGTTGAATATCTGAGACTCGTGCTCGTAATCCAGCACTGAGCGCGCTATGATCGAACCCCAGGCATCGCCCGTGGAGATCTGATACATCTAAGGCAGACAGTTAGAGCCAAACAAGAGGAGAAGAAGAGAAAGAATGAATGAAGGAGTGAGATGTGACAGAATGGAAGACGACGGGAAAAAGAAGAAATGGAAAAAACATGGAAGACAAGGAAGAAGATGGGAAGGAAAATGCAAGAAAGATGGGGGACGGGGGAGGGAGGAGGAAGAGGAAGGAAACAGAAAGGAAGGAAGAAGAAGGGACGGGAAGGAAAATAAGGAAAGGGGATAAAAGAGGGAAGGCAAGAGAAGAAAATAAGAAGATCACCGTGAACATTGACTTGAGGAAGCCACCGAAGAAGTCAGGTTGTCGTTCGCTGAAGAGGTTGGTTGCAATGATGGCGTAGATGGATGTGACGAGCGATAGAATGGTGAGAGCGTTGACGACGGGAATGACTTGAATCACTTAGTTAGCCGAGAGGACGGGGAAAGGATAGAGAAGGAGGGGGAGCGGGTGAGATGGGATGGAAGAGGAATGGAGCTGAAGGAGGATGCAGGTAGAAGAGATTAGGAGCTTCTATGAAGCAGGCAGGAAGGATTGAGGTAGACAATGAAACTCAAGGCTGAAAGTACAACATGAGTACAGATGGAAGGGAAGGAAGGGATGCAAGACAGGAGGGGGAGCACGGGGAGAGCATCGTGAGAAGACAAACCTGAGGCTGCTAGGGCGTTGATAAGGATTCTCAAGGATGCAAGTTTCCTGAGAACGTCACCATCATCATCCAGCAGCTCGCATCTCCATCACTTCCTTGCATGCACCATGATCTACATCTCCGCCTCCGAAGTTCATCATCATCTTCGTCATCATCGTTGTCATGATTATCATCACCAGCATCACCAGCACAAGCATCATCATCATCATCATCATCATCATCATCATCATCATCATCAGCATCATCATCATCATCATCGTCGTCGTCGTCGTCGTCGTCGTCATAACTGCCACCACCAGCATACCGGAATAGCCTGAGCATCTTGAAAACCCTCGCCAACCTCAGCACGCTGATGCCAGTCAACCCATCGACAAACTGGGAGATGAGGGATAGAACGACCACAACGATATCTGCAGCGCGAGCATGTCAGGCATCTTGGAACCTCTACATGTCACTAGAGTTTGCCTGCAAGGTTCCATCCATCGAGGAAGAAGGCAACGGAGAAGTGACCAAAGATATTCAGCACCAGATCCTGTTCAGAACCTCTCAGCCCGCGGGCAAACATTCACTCTCAGGCAAGCAATGACACTGTAGAGATTGTTTGTGATCTTCCTATGTGGTATGCTTGTCTTCTTATCTTGCAGACAGTACTTCTCTTCGCTTCACTCTCTGAGCTGACCGTGCTTCGCTCTCCATTCGCCCATTCTCCCTCTCTTTTCCCCTCTCAACATCCTAGCCTGCTCTCGGGTGCTTTCCTTGCCTAATCCATCACATCAATATCTTGCTCATCTCCAACTCAATCTGCACCTACGTCTCCATCATCGTCACCACTACCACTACCACTACCACTACCACTACCACTACCACTACCACTACCACCATCATCATCTTCATCTTCTTCTTCTTCATCATGTACATCATCTTCGTCATCATACCACTGTGAAGCTGATGTTGAAGAACCATTCCATGGTGCTGAAGGCTTTGCTCTGGGTTGAATTCGCTTCCGGCAGCACCTGCGCATTCACCAGCGCATTGACGTAGGAGGCGACTATCAGCAGCCCTACAATTCCCTGACAGATGTTCCCATCGTAGAAATCCCTGACAATCCTTCTCCACTTGGTCAAAGCTGTCGTCTCTGACTTAGCCAACATGTCCGCCTTGCACTGCTCGATCATCGTCTCCAGGGTATGCACCACATCATCGTAGACAGCCTTGTTCTGCGTTGCCAGCACCGTCGGCCTACCTGAGTTGTGCCCGTCCTCTATGGTGAAGATGGTGAGGATATGTAGTTCCTCGTCGTCGTCGTCCAGCGCCGGGACGGCCTTGAGCTTCTGCTCCGTCCGCGGCTTGCTGACAACGTTCTTTGACTTGTACGATTTGGCAGAGAAAACAAGCTTCGTGTTGGGCTCAGCCATGCGGACCTCGCTCGTTCGGTGCACTTGCTCCACCTCGAGCAGCGGGATGTAGTCCAACATCTCCGTGCTATGCATCTTCCCGAAGCAGATCCTCTCCTCCGTCACGATAACCCGCCGCTTCTGCCATGTGACTCCAATGTCGCTGCATGCGCCGTCAGCGGAGCCTACCTCCCTCCCCTCCTTCCACACCTCAGTGCCTGCCGTTCGAGCTCGAAGCTTCGGACGAAATCAGCCTCATCTGGCAGTGTCGGCATGATGTCTGGTGTTTCCTCAGCCACCCTGGCCTTCGCATGCTTGATGCCGACAATGGCCGAGGCCATCGATCCTGGCCAGGCGCGTCAAATCGAAAGCGATTACTGCAGCACATTAGCAATGAAACACTCTCACTCATGTGAGCCATTCTCCATTGCCAAGTCCGCTCATACATCTTGAGTTTACACCACTTTCGTCTAAACCACTTCCGTGCCTTTATCTCACTGATCATCTTCCTTCTTCCTTTTCCATTCTCCCTGCTCCCTGCTCCCTGCTCCCTGCTCCCTGCTCCCTGCTCCCTGCTCCCCCCTTCTCCCTGCTCCCTGCTCCCTGCTCCCTTCTCCCTGCTCCCTTCTCCTTGCTCAATGCTCCCTTCTCCTTGCTCCCTGCTCCCTGCTCCCTGCTCCCTGCTCCCTTGCTCCCTGCTCCCTTCTCCTTGCTGCCTGCTGCCTGCTCCCTTCTCCCTGCTCCCTGCTCCCTGCTCCCTGCTCCCTGCTCCCTGCTCCCTGCTCCCTGCTCCCTGCTCCCTGCTCCCTGCTCCTTTCACTCTTTTCTCCTCGTTGCGCTTCACTCGCACACCATTTTTCCCTTCCCCATTCTCCCTGGCCGACGCTTGTCGAGCTCATTGACTGGCATAATTCCATCTGCCATACAAAGTTGCGTCGCATGTTACTACTAAGAAGTGACCATTTTTTTTAAAACTTCCTCACGACCCCACCCCAAATGGCCCACCCCACCTGGCCGCCCACCCCACCCTAGGCTGCCAGCGTACTTGGCGTCCCAAAGTTCCGCCGGGCTCCCTGAACGCGCAGATGAGGGGCCCTGGGTTATTTACCTTGAGGAGATAAGGGCTCACTCATCCACCAGAGTACCCCCTTGCGAGTCACTTCCGAATCCCAACTTCCTACCCACCCACACCCTACCCCCTACCCCCTACAGTAGGGCTCTTGGACCCTGACCCCGGCGGTCAACAAGGTTTCACGGTACCCCTACCCGGTAGTTTCTCTCTTTGAAGCATGACGCCTTCCCTTGACAGCAAGTAAACTTCCGCAGCAATCAGCCAGACCTGGTAGTACCCGGTTGTCTCCTCTCCAAAGTACCCGTACCACTAAGTGATAAAATAACTATTTTATGACCGTTATTTGGCAGTTTTCTTAATTAGCTTCACCATTTTATTAATCAGTAGTGAGCTGAAAGACTTTCACTCTCAACCGCCATGGCTGAGCGAAGGCCGCCAATGCTTCAAGCGCGAAGCACCTTCAACATGAAGGTGAGCGATAAGGGAGAGCAGAGACAGAGACAGAGACAGAGGGAGGGAGAGAGAGCCAGACAGACAGACAGACAGACAGACAGACAGACAGACAGACAGACAGACAGACAGACAGACAGACAGACAGACAGACAGACAGACAGACAGACAGACAGACAGACAGACAGACAGACAGACAGACACAGAGCCCAGGGCAGGGATATCGCTCTGGTGGGAAAGAGCGAAGAAATTAGAGAAAGAAAGGGTCCGCAGACCGGGATGAAGAGATGTGAATGAGGAAAAGAAGATAAGAAGTCATGTTGAAGAGGGCATGGGAGCATGGAAGAACAAGGGCAGATGTTTGGCAAGACGATCAACCAAGTCCTACCCTTGCCTCCACTGGAATGATATTTGAAGCTTTTATGATGACGTGATCGTACCAGAACAAACAGATGTGGCGCATTTGTGTTGGCATGAAACTGGCCGATCTGATAGAGGAGAGCAATTAGACTGAGCTACACACTAGATATCTAGTTGAGCCAGAACACATTTGAGAGCGTGTCTCTGGTCTTGTCTGAAGTAGCTACAAGAGTCAGCCAGGAAGCTTGTTGGCAGCAGATGCTAGCAGAGCAGTCAGAGGCAGAAGGAGCGCAGTAGGAACAAGGATGTCAGTTGAGCCGATCGCGCCGCGCGCGCCGCATACTATGCTGATCCTCTGACTTGTTTCCATCAGAGGGATTCAATTCCCGACGTAGAGTCCCCTCACTCCCCCACGAGGCATGGGAACGCAGGCGGGTTCAAGACGACCACCGACCTCATGCGCGATCCCATAGGACCCCCCCTCGATTATTCCTTTCTCGGTCTATTTCACAAGCTTCTCAGCCCACCCCTCCTCCGTCCCCGACCGTTGTCAACCTCCTCCTCCTCCCCACCTACCATCATCTCTCACCGCTCCCTCCCGCTCCTCCAGCTCCTCCCCAGCTCTGTTTGTCTTACTCTCTTCGTCATTCTCTCACTTTTCCCTTCCTTCTCTCTCGCCTGATCTCCCGCTGACCCCCAACACCATGCCGCTCGTCCTCTCCTCACCTCACCTCCTCCTCTCGTCTTCCGTTGTCTCCTCGTCTATTCTTGCTCAGCCTCAACTCTCTGCCTCTTCTCCCACTCTTTCTCCATGCTCCTTCTTCCTCCCCATCCTCATCTGTTCTCTCCTCCCTCACTTCCCTCCTCTCACATCTCCTCCAGAAATCCGGGCGATAGAGGAGCTTCGAGAAGTTCTTCCCAGGACAGGATACCGCAAGCAGCCGCCAGAACTCGTAGAGGACGAACAAGGGCAGCAAGCTCCGAATGTGAGGCCGCTCGTTGTGTGAGGAGGAGGGACAATGACGTCAAGGGTTGACAGCCGATCTATGCTGACTGGGTGAAAGCGCCACAGGAGGACCTGCAGACAAACGCGATTAAAGTGAGCTCGTGTTGTATTGGTGTTGCTTGTTTTGCTCTGGTTGGTCTTCGAGGCTATGATGAAGACATGTTACATGTTCCCCGTGTACTCCAACTCTCGTGATCCCTTCCATCTTCCACCTTCGTCTGCATGCTATCTTGCCTCACAGCTTGCTCAGCTTGGAAACAACTACCTTACTGCGCTACCTCCGGTCTTCAACATCATCATGAGGGAAGTCCTCGAGAAACCGAGGAACCTGTAGGCTGTCTTTCCCCGTGTCCGCACGACCCGTGAAGTGCCTACCCTTGCAGGAGCTGGATAGATCTCTCCTTCAACCAGCTAGAAGAAGTCCCTGCGGTAAGGCCCACACTGTCAACCCTTGCACCTCGTCCTCAGCGTCTTCTCCGTGCTCTCACATGCTGGCGTCAGGTGCTGGCAGCGTACGTGAAGCTAAGTGTCATCTACCTGCATGCAAATAGAATCAGGTTCGTGTTAGTCTCCCCTCCTCTGCTTCCCCTACCTTACCTTCCCTTCCCTTCCCTTCCCTTCCCTTCCCTTCCCTTCCCTTCCCTTCCCTTCCCTTCCCTTCCCCTCCTTTCACGTTCTTTCCCTTCCTTCACTCCATCTCCATCTCCTCCCCTCGCTCATCTCCATCTCTGCCCCACTCCCTCCTACCATTCCTCACCCTTCTCGACGTGTCTCGAATTTCCCATCTCGTTTCTGAAGTGAACAACTCTTAAAAAAAACACTCATTCCTTCTCACCTTCATCACTATCTTGCTGCTATCGCTCCTTTCCCCCTATTGTTACTGACTCCCCCCTCTCAGGAAGTTGAGCTCTGCTTCTGCTCTCGCCGAACTGCCCAACTTGCGATCCCTCACTCTCCACGGAAATCCTTGCGAGCAGGTGAAGAAAGGATGAGATCTCAATCTTCTCCATCATCACCATCTTAATCATTTCAATCTTCTGCTTCATCTTCATCTTCACCAAGTTTTTTCTTGATTTTTCTTGCAAGACCAAGAATTACAAGATGCTCGTCTACGGGATGTTCAAGCAGATCAAGAGCCTTGATTTCTCCACCATCACCGTCATCGACAGGGAAAAAACCGCGTCCTTCTACGCAAGGTCGGAAGAGGACGGAGAGCGAGGAAGGTGCGGGGTTTGATTGGAAGGTTTCAGGTATCTGAAGATCAAGGAGGAGCGAAAAAGCAACAAGGACTGACGGGTGTAGGTTACTGCTGGAATTTAATTAAAAGAAGAAAACGAAGAAAGGGAAGGTGGCAAAACGTCAGGGAGGGAGAGAGGAGGAGGAGGGGACGAGGGAGGAGGAGGGGAGGAGGGAAGTAGGGGGGGTGTCAGGAGGAGCACAAACACAGCAAAAGATACGAGTTTAAGTGCGTCTTGCCTCTTTGAAGTTGGGAGGGGGGCTCCTCCTCCAGTCGCAGTGCGGAGATCTGCCCAGCGGGTGCCTCTCGTCAACTCCCCTCTTGCTCTATAGCAGAGGGCTCGTCGCAGATCTCTACCCATATGCTGCTGAACAGATTGTCTTCGCTGTGTTCCGTCCCCTCAGCCTCCTTCTCCTCCCCCGCCGGCTCCGCCGTGAAATCCGCCCGTGCTGACAGCCCCACCCCCCTCACTATCTCACTCCCATGCTCCACCTTCATCATCTTCAGCGGGGGCTCCGCGCGCTCGAGAGCTTCCCCCAGCTGCTCCTGAGAAGAGGTGGACAGCGAGCTTGGAGAGAGCCGATCCCTCTTCTGCGCGTCGCTCTTCTTGCTGCAGCTGTGGACCAGCGTCTCCCACTGGTCATGGAACGTCTTGCTGACCGTCATAAACTTGTCAAGCGCGCACTGCCCAGCGAAGGGGATGGAGCTCGACTTGATCGCCTGCCAGCTTGCCTCCAGCTGGGCAGCGTCGTCCGGGTCGTCCGGGTTCCTCCACCTCCTCTCGGCGAAGTAGTGCCGAACCTCTGCCATCGTCCAAGTCAGCCAGAAGGACCGAGCGAGGGACAGAGGGAGAGAGGAGGGAGGGACGGAGGGACGGAGGGAGGGCAAAGCATTGTTCACAGACCGTTGGTTTTTGCTGGCGCTGCTGGCTCTTGATCATCCTTGGGGTAAGTGATGATGTTTGACCTCCTATCCCTCACCTTCTTGAAGTTGTTCCTCTCCAAGACCTTGTTGAGCTCTACCTCCGTCAGCCCCAGCCTCCCGATGAAGGGGTCGTCGTTCCTCACGGCCGACGGGCAGCACTGCTGCAGCGCTGCAAAGATGCTCAACTTCCCTGTACGAGCAATGAAGTGATGCCGGGTATGCTCATAGCTCACTTCCTTGCCGTGAGGGACGGTGACCTGAGACTGCTTCAGCACCTCACATACTCTGTCTCATCATGCTACCGCTTCAGCAAACTTGAGCGCAAGCCTCTTGTTCTCTTCTGAGCCAGCTGGTCGCACCATCGTCTCTTTGTCATCTTTCTTTGACGTCCAACATCTCTCCCGAGCTTCTGAGATCAAACTATCAGTTGAGTTCTCAGCAACCTCGTCACTGGAAGTAGTGTGCTGGTTAGATGTAAGTGAGATATGATGTCAACAGCGCTTGCTTTGTTTTTGTTGGTTTGTAGTATGTTCGAAGATGTTTACAGGTTGTGTTTCATGATTCCGATCTCGTCCCTGTGTACCTATTTCACAGCTCAAAGCTATCGTTGTTTGTTCTGATGATCTCATTGCAACATGTATACCTATTCATGGCTTCCATTCTTCATCTCCCCGACCCCGCCACCTTAGTCAACATTACACCTCAAATTCCGCTGCTGCAACTTCATCTTTGATCGCTGCCGTTGAAGGCCGCAGCTATGGCTCCACTACTTTATATCACGAGCATCTTCCTCCTCTGCTGTTGTTGTAACTCATCACTCCAACTACTCGCATGCTCTTCCTCCTCTTCCTCCTCTTCCTCCTCTTCCTCCTCTTCCTCTATCCGACGGCATGTCCCGCTGAGTCAAGTTCAAGGTTGACTCTATCTACCCACCCCCGCTACCAAAAAATCACCCTACCCTTTTGATCTTTTAACACTTTCATGTGTGGCCGATAATTTTTTGCTCAACTTAATACGGTACTAGATTCTGTTGTATAACTTATTTAAACTTCGAAATCACTCGTTTTCCCATAGTTGATCGCTAAATTCCGTACCATGACCCCTCCTGAGTAGAACTTGGGCCCCCGACTTGAAGTGCAGCCTACCGGTGGGACCAGGCTACTGGGCAACTTTACTGACCTCGAGTACCAGGCAGCCTGAGCCTTGGAGAAGAGAGATTTCTCGAGTCAGGTGTTAACCTGAAACGCGTAGGGTCCGACGGTCCGTCAACCATCCGCCGGATGAATCAGTAGTGGCTGCTCATTGGCTGAGTCAGTTCTCACGGAACATTTGGGACCCCTCGGGGGGGTCCGTTCGAAAATTTCCGTGAGGGGGTAGTCAGGGCTTGATACGGTTCCGACGCCCAAAAAAAAGCCTACGGTCGCCGATACCGTACCCGGTCGTCTACTGAGGGGGGCCCGGGCCCGGCCCGTGTACGGTTTCAACACTGGCACAGGCTCAGTGCAGTGCCGCCCGGCGCCGCCGGGCGGGGGGCCAGGGGCCCGCCGGGGGACTGAGGGGGGGGGGCACTGGCCGCTGCGGCCACGACGGCACGGTGACTCTGGCTTGCCCGACCCTGAGTAGTGACAGTGACTCGGACCGTACTCAGTGACTACCGTACGGTATCATAGTATCATGATCGGCCCAGTGACCCACGGTGTCGGATCGGACGGGGGCCCCCGGCGGCCGGGGCCGCCCGGCCCGGACCCGGGGCGGGGCTGCGGTACGGTCACTCAGCGGTCCGGGCCGGCCCGGGGGGGGGCCCGGGGCTCCGGCGACTCAGACTCCGACGGGGCATCGGCCCGTGCCCTGAGTCACTGACCGTACTCCGTACTACCGCCGATGATGGTCGGCGGCGTGCCAGTCAGATAGTCCGATCTGTGACACGGTCTGGAAGGCCCGCAGTCACCGTGACATCCTAGCATCTTGTTGCCGAAACTTGCCAGCCTGGGCTACTAGGCTAAGGTCGATGTCACGTGATATCTGCACAAGTCACAGGCTAACAAACTTGTGCTCGTGGGCTGGCCGCAGCGGCTCACTGAGTCACAGTTTCGGTCGGATTGCCGCAGTGCGCCGCGCCGCGCAGCAGCCGGCGCGGCGGCGCCCCCGGGCCGCGTGTTCTCAGTACTGATCTTTAACTTAACTTTGAGTAAAGTGAAAGTATGGCCCGAGGCTGGCACCACTGGGCCCGCCGGGTACTGCGGTACGGTACCGGCGGGGGGCACTGAGCCCGCCCAGGCACTAGGCTCCGCCCGGGGTCGGATTGCAGTTATGCAGTTGCGCGGCTGTAGTCCCGCAGAGATGAGCGGACCGTCCACGACTACGCGAAGCTGGAGGAGCCTCAGAGGACGAAGCCAAGGGTGAGACAACTTCGGCTGGCAACTAAAGGAAGCGAACGAGTCGCCGTCAGCCTGACCCTCCTGCATGATGGCAGTGGCTGAGACGAGCCTACTCCAAGTTGCTCTAGCCCGCAGCGTACATGAGTTCTAGTCCGAGGCTCCTTCCCTGTGCTGCTAGTTTGTCTGTATCTTGTTAATCCGCCGGGCATGCCCAAGTCATCTGTGAAGAGGAGCAATCATGTGTGGCCGAACAGCTCCTTCTCCGAGGACAGGTTGCCTTCACTCCAGCTCCTTGGGCAGCTCTGACCTGCCTTTCTCGCAGCTCTGACTCTCTCCCCAGCGTCAGTGAGAAGTGGAAGAGTCCAGCTCGGAGCTCGGACTCGCCCTGGAAGCATCGCAAGTCCAGCATGCAGCACAGCAACATCCTGCCGCCACTGACGGTAGTTGACGACGAAGAGATAGTAGCGATGTTGATGGCAACAAGCAGGACGGAGGCTTCTTTGCAGTCTTCAACAAATCACCTCCGTTGCAGCATGGAGTCCAGCGCAAGTAGAGCAAACAAGAGCAGGGGAGGGCAGGGGGTCTGAGACGTGCCCTAGGTCAGCATTCAACTTCAACTCGCTCGCTATCGAGCTGGAGTCGGAGTACCACGAGCTTGACCTGAGAGACACCGGGGAGCATTCCACGTGGAATATAGTTTCCCGAGCTATCAAGTGTTTGGGTAGCTCCTCTAGTGTGCGAATATCCCACATGACATGCCTTGCCTGCCTCAAGATTTCCTTCATAGGATCGCCGAAAAGCCCGGCCCGCTTCAGAACATTCTTGTAATCATCCACAAGCACGTGAAGGAGGCTATCTTTGCTCCTGTTCGTACACACGTGACGTCGCGTATTGGAGTGTTTGATGCTCCTGCCAGGGCTCGGACGACAGCGAACAGACCGAGGCGACGACGATCACTTACCTCGAGCTCTGTAACAAGCTGAGGGTGCGATGATTTTGTCATCAGTGTTGTTGGAAGGATGAAGTCCTTTGTAGGCAGACAACCAGGACTTGTTCGAAGAGAGGAGCTCGCTCACAAAGAAGCTCTCGCACTTCAGCCTGTCCTCGGTCCACAAGCAGAACCCAAAGGCGGCGCCCGCCATCTCGCTCTCAATGTCGAAACTCGATGTCGAGGACGTTTCTCAAGGATCAGGGTCGCACCCGCAAAGGTCTGCTCGGCCGGGGCGGGAGGGACTAGACTGACGACGGACTTTCAGGCTGACGATGGTTGAGGGGAGGACAGGGAGCTCTGAAGGAGGCGCTTCGTCCTCCCTTGACAACCAGTTTGTGCTGGAAAACCTGGTCAAGGAGAAGGAGAAGCTGGAGGCAGAGCTGCAGGTCCCAGCTGGCTGTCCACCTCCTCCATGGCTCACGCGTGCTCTGGTGCAGGCCAGACAGTTGCAGATGCACACGTTGGAGTACGAGCTTGAAGCTCATTGCCAGAAGTACGATCAGCTCATGAAAGAGTCCACGGAGCTGTCAGTGCTGAGCTTGTGCTGAGCTTGTTCGTCACTCTCATGACAGGAAAGGAGCCTTCTTGCGCCTGAAAGACGAACATCTCAACCTGCAAGATGAGTCGAAGCAGCTGGAGAACGAGAAAGAAAGATTGTTCGACTCCATTCAAACCATGGTGAAGTCTCCCGAGCTGACCTTGCGGGCTGACCGGTGTCAAGGTTCCCAAAGCCGACCTGCAAAAGATGAAGGAGGTCAGCTGCTGCTGGGTGCAGCATCACATTCGGTGACAGTTTCCTGCAGGACTACGAGATGGAGCTGGACAAGATAAGAGCATCTCAGGGCTCCTCGGCCCCCCAGGAGATTCCCCACCACCTCACTCCTCGTCCCGAGTGGAAGCGAGCAGGCGAGGGCCCGTGTTGGAGGAGAGGTCAGCTGACGGCGCGTGCAGGGATGGCGAAGCAAGTGCTCCTGGACTGTGGGGTGCAGCCTCAGTCCGACTCTTCATCAGCTGTGGGACAGACGAGCATGTCAGGTTTGACTCTGAAGTTCTGGCAGGCGGTGGACAAGGTGATCAAGGGATACCTCAAGATCCTCGAGAAGAAGTTCGCGAGGGACCCGTCGCTCGAGCTCATCCGACAGGACTCTGCCAAGCTGACGCATGGCTTCAAGGAAGAGCGGCGATGTCGAATGTGACTGTCTTGACTCTGGTGTCCAGTTGGAGATAAACGACAAGTTCATTGAGTGCTTGGGGGACAGCCCGGAAGTCCCGATCTTCCTCAGGTGCGAGCTTGTTCTGCCCTGCTCGTCTCAGTGCGCGCAGGTACAACGGACAAGTGAGAAACATGCGGATGAGAAAACGAGATGCTGAGAAGGCGATCAGGCAGGGGATGGCTTGAGCGTTGAGGGAGCTGACGTGCTTTCAGGGACATATGGCAGTCGAAGATCAAGTCCGAGGAGCGCAAGCAGGCTAAGGACAGAGCGTCTCTGGAGAACTACCTCCACAACTACTCCATGTGAGGGCCTTGTGCTGTTCTGACGTGCCCGACAAGTTTGACTCACGGGATTGACGCAGGGAGAAATTTCTTGGCAAGTCGCAGAAAGCAGCAGAGTAATTAGTTGAGGAGTTTCTTGCCAAAATCTCACCTGCTGTCAAGGTGGTGCTACAACCTCATAGTATGTCTACAGTTCAACTCGCATGACACGGGTGATGCCAGTGTTGTTGTGCGCTTTCTCACTTAAACTTCTCAGATTGTGCGCTCTTCCTCAAGATCCTTCTGGGAGATCTTGCAGAGGATGTTTACTTGGACGAGGTGTGTCTGTTGTCTGTGATGTAGGTTCTGGTGACAACCCTGCAGCGTAAGCAGATTGACTCTTGCATTCACCTTGCACACGTTGTTGATCATGACGATCATGATGGTACGAAGAGACTTCAAGTCGTCTCATGACCCGCCTGCAGGCGTGAAGACGGGGATGGCGAGCAAGGAAAAGTTCCTCATTGCCATTCAGAACTTCTTCCACAAGTCATACGATCAGATGCTCCAGCTCAAAAGGTCTTCCGCTCCTCCTCTCTGTCGAGTCTGACGCGCCTCCAGGGCCCTCGATCTGGCGTATGGGGAGGAGAAGACGTTTGCCTATGGCAACCTGTTCCAGGACGACTCCAACTTCTCGCAGAACGAGTTTGCGGAGGAGTTTCGATCTCAGGTGCGGGGTAGAGCCCCTCGACTCGTAGGGGCTGAGTTGCTTTCCTTCAGACCATTCAGGAGCGCGAGCAGCACATGGAAGAGCTGAGAGGCATGGTAGAGTCCATCTCTGACGCCAGCAGCCGTCGAATGTCGATCGAAGAGTTCAGGTACCCGCCCCCTGCTGCTGGTGCTGGTGCTGGTGCTGGTGCTGGTGCTGGTGCTGGTGCTGGTGCTGGTGCTGGTGCTGGTGCTGGTGCTGGTGCTGGTGCTGGTGCTGGTGCTGGTGCTGGTGCTGGTGCTGGTGCTGGTGCTGGTGCTGGTGCTGGTGCTGGTGCTGGTGCTCCTTACCCCATTGCTGCTGCAACTCCTTACCCCATTGCTGGTGCTGGTGCTGGTGCTGCTCCTCCTCCTCCCTCTCCCTCTCCAACGCCTCTCTTACTGCTCGTCCTGCAGTAGCAGGATGCGTCTTCTTGACCCGGTCAAGTCGGAGGAGGACGTGGAGATCTACGTGTAAGGAGGAGGAGCCGTCAGTGGCGACTTGACTTGGGAGCAGGCGGCGAGGATGCAACTGCCCGTTCCCCAAGAGCCTTCCTGAGGAGGAGGACGCAGACTTTTTCCTACGCAACCTCCTGCACGGGGTCTGCAAGCCAGGGAAGCTGAAACAAGTTTCTGTACAGGACATGACGGAGGAGCTGCGAAGTTCGGGAACTTTATTCGCAGAAAACAATCAACACAAGCAAGCAGGGGAGCACTAACGCACGAGGAGAAGGGAGCATGGAAGCGAGTCAGCCGCGTCTACCAGTAGTCGACGGGCTTGGCGGAGGCTCCATGCCGAGACATGTCGCTGGAAGTGATTTGAACGTCGAGGAGAGAGGCAGACTTGTCGGTCGCCCACTCGCGTTCGACCTCAGCCGCACTGATGGGAGCAGCGGTCGTCGCGATCCTCAGCTGGCTCTGAGACCTTGAGATGTCGAAGGGCAGAAGGGGGAAGGAGGCGACGCGCTTGGCCATGGCATGGAAGAAGACGAGGAAAGCGACGTACCTCTCGAGCGACGCGAACCTGTTCTCGTACATGATCTCTACAAGGTTCGTCTTGCCCAGCAAATCTAGCAGCTGCCCGCTCGCCTTGTCAAGCGCTCGGTCGAAGACCGTCGGCCCTGCAGCCTCGGCGAGGTTGTGTGAGGACTCGTCTCCTCCCTGTCCGCGCTTGAAGATCCGCCCAATGGTCTTGTCCAGCACGCCCCCATGGTGCTGGTCCGAATGAACCAGGTTGGCGCCAACGTGCGCCACTCGGCCATGGGAGGAGAGCGACTCGGCGTCGTTCCTCCTCGAGCTCAGGTCACTGTGCCTGCTCTTGTCGTGCCTGCTTCTGTCGTGCTTGCTGTTGTCATTGCTATAGAAGACTGGGGCGCTTGCGTCAGACGTCTTGTGAACTCCGATGTCGGCCTCTGCCGCCGCCCACTCGGTGAGGGACTGGAACTTGCTCCTGAGCCTGTTGATGTCATTGGGAGCCATCTCCTGCAAGGGGGTCAGGAAGGAGGAGGAGGAGAGTCGACAGCAATCACCTGGAGGTAGGAGGAGCCGATGGGCTCAAGATTCTCTCCCTGGGCGAAGCTCTTGTTGTCGAAGTGATCGGCGTAGCTCGTCTGAGCTGACAGCATGTTCTTGTTGAGCTCCTTGATCGTTGCCATCCTCGACATGGGCTCGTTCTCGTCCACCCCTGCCAGCGACTCGCAGAGGAAGTGGGGCCGGAGAGTCTCGAGGGTAATGTTGCCGTCTCCGAGCATGGTGTTGCGGAACGGGTTGTGCCCGACGGTGATGATCTCGGGAGGTGAGAGGAGGTGAACAATCGCCTTCGCCTGCTGCATCGCCATCATCACCCAGCTCTCTGCCTTGGTCTGCGAGAACAGCCTTCCGTCTGGACGCCCCACTGCCAGCAGGACCCCACGAGCCACCCGGTGCGTGAAGCGATGGACAAGGTGATCGACGGCGTTGGCTCCATGGACGTCGATGGAGGCGATTGAGTAGCTGAGGGAGAAGAGCTTGGAGACGTAGCTTTCCAGCAGCTGATGCACGTAGGGGACGTCCCCGATGACCAGAGTCCTCTTGCCCAGCCTCGCAAACTGCTCCCTCCCCTGGAGAAGGCGGAGGATCATCGAGAAGAAGAGAGGAAGGAAGCTGTAGAGGAGCGAGTCGAAGGCGAGGAGGAGGTACTTGAGCCACTCAGGCCCCGTGTCATGGGTCACCCCTCGCATGATGCCGGTGAAGATAGGGTAGCCCGAGACCACCGTCCCGAAGATGTACATGGCGCTAAGACACCAGGAGTACGGCCCCTCCAGCACGTGCAAGGCCCAGAAGCGTCCCTGGAGCAGGACGTGAGGAGAGTGAGGAGAGAGTTGAGGAGAGAGATGGAGAAGGCGAACACTGGAAGAAAGAACGAGAGCAAGGAATGCAGGTAGAGGGAGCAAAAAAGGAGGACAAGGAGGGGAGAACAGGAAGAAGAGAGGATTAAATGAATTTACCTTGCGAACGAGTTTCTCGTGGGTAGCAGAAGGCATCTTGCCGCCATTGAGGTCGCAGCCAAGGATGTTTGGTATCGCCTTCACGCAGC
This sequence comes from Guillardia theta CCMP2712, assembly GCF_000315625.1. Lineage (NCBI taxonomy): Eukaryota > Cryptophyceae > Pyrenomonadales > Geminigeraceae > Guillardia > Guillardia theta. The sequence goes on from NW_005434563.1 coordinate 94,624, forward strand.
AATCTCTGTTCAGCCGGTAGAGGTCCTTCACGTCCTCCTTTCTGAATCGATTCCCCGCCGCTTTGATGAACTGGACGTCCTCGTCGCAAACCACATGCTCTGCCAGGTACAGCAGCAGCTCGGTTAGCACGTGATGCGCTGCTACAGTAGACACTGTCAGCGCTTCCGAAGGCCTCCATCCCGCGTACGTCGTCCACACCCTCCCTGTCCATGGAGCGCCGATGTAGGCGTGCTGTCCTACAGCCGCCGACATCTTGGAGTCCACGGAGCCCGTGAGCACGAAGACTCGGTCGCCGCAGACTTTGCGAAGAGCATGGGTGGCGTGTAGGGTAGGGAAAGTCTGACCAGAGTGCGAGATAGACACGACGATAGTCTCCTTGAGCGACATGGTGGTAGAGCAGAAGGCAAAACCTGACATGGGAGCCTCCCCGCGGGTGTTGGAGAGTACTCCGATGATCTTGTTGGAGGACATGGGGATGACGCGGAGGGTCGGGAAGAGCGACTGGAGGTCGGAGGCGAACTGCTCACCGAGCCACAGGGAGGCCTCTGCTCCTGTGACGAGCACATCGATCATCAGCCTCTTGGCATCGTCGCCTTTGCACTGCTCCTTGTCGAGGACCTTCTGGCGGATCATCTTGAAGAAGTGGCGGGACGTAGTGCGGTTCTTGCCATTCTGCTCGCTAAACTCCTTCCTCAGGAAGCTGAGGATGGGTGGGATGTCGGCAAGGTCCGCAGCTACCTTGTCCTTGGCCTGACTTGCGTCCCTGCTCAGCGACGGGCCATCTCCTCCGACTCCGACCAGGGAGAGGAGGGTCTCAGGCGCGATGAACTTCTCCTTGGGCATGAATCCTTGCTCCTTCTGCCGATGCACACGAAGGAAGAGGTTATTCTGCATGGAGAAAGGGGAGAACCGCCCAAAGTTGGGAGACGACTCTCCAAACTGCACCTGCATCCTTCCTGAGGCACACCAGGCTGCCTCCTGCGCCATCCTGTCCTGAGTGTTGGTGCAGATAGCGATCTCGATCACTTCCCCTCCATCTTCGTCCAAGTCGTGGCGATGCGTACACTTGGGGACCATGTTTGACTGGCCGCCCTGACTTTCTATGTCTCTCCCTCCTCCTCCTCTTCCTCCTCCCGACACGAGGCCGATCGGGACCATCTGAGCCGAAGCCTCTGAGCCCCAGAGCACAACTCCGAGGTCCTCGTTGAACGAGACGCTCATGGCCTGCCCGCGGGAGGCGATGGCGACGACGTTGGGGTCGAGCGTACAGCATGCGGTGATGCCGAACGATCCGTGGGCGCAAGAGAGGAACTTGTCAAGGGCAGTGAAGATGTCGTTCTCCAGGAAGTAGCATATTGAGTGCTGCGCTAGGAGCTCGCAGGTGCCGCAGCGATTGCGCAGCTCTCCCCCGATATCATACCAGGCCTTGGCCAGCACGGCAATCAGGTCTTTTACCTGCCTGCTGTCCTGGAGCACGGAAGAGGCAGGAACGCCTGTCACGTGCTGCTGGAAGATATTCTCAGCTATGGCAGTGATCTGATTCAGCAAGCTCTCCTCCAGGAGCATCTCCCCGTTGAGCGTGTGCTGGAAGGATGGCTGCACGCTCGTCTGGTACGCCAGCCGGATGGAGTGTTTCCATATCCCCTGCGTCCTCAGCAGCTCCATCATCCCTGCTACCTTGACGCTGTCACATGAAGCTATGGTCTTGTGCATATTCAACACGTTCTGCAGCCACCGCCCAAGGTCCTTCTGCGTCCGCAGGCTGTCAAACAGCTCCCAATAGTCAAAGTCCCCGTTGTGCGTCACGTACACCTCGTAGTTCTCGTCTGTCGCTTCCCACCCTTGACCCCCCACTCGCCATACGCGAACGGTCTGCGGGCCGCTGAACCTGTGGGGGTGACTCTCGTTGAGTCGAGGAGCACTGGAGGTAGCAAAGCGCGTGTGCCCAAGGAACATCCTGCAGACCGCCTTCTTGTATTGGCTGCTCTTCATGATCCTGTTTCTGCAAAGATAGAAGCAGCAGAAGAAGGCGCGAAAGAGGGAGGCGAAGAAACCGTAGATGGCGTTCACAACGAACCCAAGGCGGAAGCGAAACAGGAGGCCGCTCGCTAGATCTGCTCGCTTGCTCGGGACGTACCGAGTCCGATGCCCCGTCCCGTTGCTGAGTACCGTAACCAGTCCTCCGGCCTGCCCTCCACGAGCAGCGGTAGCCCCAGCCATGGCTCGGAGAGTCCGGGAGAAGTCAACAACACTCTTCTGTGCGGCCTCTATAATGAGCATCCCAAAGTTCCCGCAGTGAAAGCTGTCCCATCCCTTGACCCCAAGGTGCAGCCAGTCTGATGCGAGCGCCCCTGTTGCTATCGCCATGGTTCCCGCAACGTTCAGAGTTCCCAGCAGCTCCCCGCTCTGGTATGAGACAGCAGCGACCGAGGCGAGGGAGCAGGACGCCAGCAACCCCGCCAGCTCGATCATCTTCCTCTTTTGCTCGCAGGGGCTTGCCTGTACCTTGACATGCGGCTCTTCTGCCTCCTTCGGCCATCTTGCAAACGGCGCAAGGCAAACCAACCAGCTCGTCAAGGGCACGTGAAAGAGAGATCCTTGCCGGCTGCTGACCTTGCAGCCTAGCACCCATGCGGCGAGCACGTGGGCGCTCTCATGGATCAACACAGACGCAACCATGACGCATCTGAGATAGAAGCCAACCAACATCGAGAGAAAGAACGTGTCGACAAGTTGATCCAAGCCATGACAGAGTGAGTATGATATCATCATTACTATGGGGACCCAGCTCGGTAGCACTGCAACGACGCAAAGAAGGGGCATGGAAGGAGAGGATAGAGGAGAGAAGGAAGAGGAGCAACAAAAAGACACAAATGTCAATATCTGCGAATCTGCATACAATGAGAATTCACCTGTTACTGTAGCGAGCAAGTGAAGCACTGCCATTCTTGCAACATGAACTTTGCTCTCTTCTCCCACCATTTGTCCTTGCAGACACTCTGGCAGCTTGCTTGAAAACCACTCGCCAAGCATTTTCCTGTGTCGACATATCATCAGAACAAGAGCGTGTCTACAAGCAGGGATGCACAATGATGGAGAAACGATCCCTCAAGGGCAAGCTAAGGTGTGAAGGAATCATTAGAAGTATAGCGTAAGACAGTGGGTACAAACTACGCTCGAGGCGTTGAGCATTACGCGGGACTAAACAAACAACACAGCGAGAATGAAACTGGTGAAAGAAGAGTTCCCATAAGGAGAGCGAGGAGGGGAACGGGGAGGAGGATGAGACGGCAGCGGCGGCAGTAGCGGCGGCAGCAGTGGGAGTGAGAGCAGGACGACGGCAGGAGGTGTATGTTCGATGGCAAGGTAGAGGAAACATGGGGGCGGATAGGGCAAGGAACTCCATTAAATTGGGGGTGGTGCCATTTTAAGGGGAGGGGGTCCCTGTTCGGGTGCTGTCCTTTGGTTTACAGGGGTGTAGGGGTACGATGCAGAAGTCAAAAGGGGGTAGTATGTATCACGGGTAGCCTGTCACGAGCTCATCGTAACACATCGTTGGTGATAGGTGTAGATAGTTGGGGGTGGAGGTATTTCACTGTGTAACAGGAGATCATATCGCTATGGTATTGAACTCGAATAGATGATTTTGACCACATACTAGGTTATGGTTGGAACATAGAAACATTTTCCAAGATTGCTCCAAAGGACGGGGTAGGGGTATTCAAAACAGGTGTCCATTATCAAGTGCCAGAATCAGCAAGGGTGTGAGAGTAAAGGGTGGGGTACTAGTACCCTATCATCCTTGCCGATCAACAAATTTCTATGAAAGAGGGGGGTACTGATGGTGCTACACCGGTACCATGGTCAGTTGGTCCCTTGCAACTATCCATTTATACAATAAATATTAAATAACAACGTTTCGAATACACGGCCTCACGGATATCTAAATTTAGAAGAACTTTTCATCCACGGGTACGTAGACGGGGGCGGGGCTAATGTTTTCCTAGAATGGGGGGTTCTGGTCCTCATCGAGGTTGCAAAGTCGACCAGGGTGGTTATACATAGAAAAACGTTCAAATGCAGCTAAGGAAATACTGAGACTTCTTCACGATGTCTGTAACAAGGAGGTGTACAAACATGTGTAGGTGGTAGGGGGTAGACAAACTTGTAAATGTTTAAAAGTGTTTTACAATGCCCCATGGGGAATAATCGGTGGGTGCTACGAGCTTGTCAGAGGGGTACTTGATGGGGAGGGTAGTGTATCGGAAGATTTCCGCAGGCGATCGATTCAGCAGGTACAGCTGACACAACAGAAGTTGGCGGGAGGAACGCCAGCTAGGGGGCCCTGAAAGGGTAGGGATGAAAGGGTCTGAATTTTCTATAAGGGTCTACCACATGATTATCAAGCCTTTGATATCAAGCCTTTGATAGAAGAAAAATGAGCGGACAATCATTCAACCGTCGTCAAACGGCTAGCCCCCCTACCAATGACTACCGTGTTATTAGTACCTACTCTATCCTCAAAGTTAAGTTAAAAATCCGATCATTCCACTCAAGGTTGTGGCAGCCCGACCCGGCACGCTGGTAGTCGCGCAAAAAACGGGCCCCGGCGGGGGACAGCCCGAGGTGAGCTTGCCTCAGAGACGAATAAGCCGCCAAATGGTTGCCGGTCGGAGCAGCACGGCTTGCGCATCAGCT
>NW_005434563.1:101732-103253 GCF_000315625.1 Guillardia theta CCMP2712
TGAATGCAGCAAGCTAGCTTATCCTCCTGGGACGCAGCTCACAACCATGGCGACATTCAAGTCCCAGGCCAGACCAGGGCAGCAGCTCCGCCCACGAGCTTGCTCGGGCTACGAGTCCAGCACCAAGTGCGAAAAGTCCTCAGGCAAGGAAGTCGCACAGGACAGCAGCGACGCGTCCATCTCCAAGGGCTCGGGCCCGACGGCTCGCTGGAGGGCTCGAGCAGCCCGACGTCAAGCTTCCCGTCCAAGTCGAAGACGTCGTCGGACGCGGACCGGTCGGAGCAGCACGGCTCGCAGGAGCAGCCGCCGGGGGCGTCCATGAGGGATCTGCAGGAGGCGCTGGGGCAGAAGGGGGGGGGAGGGGGCAGCAGCGAGGACAGGAAGTCGAGCGACAGCGAGGAGCCCAAGGACCCTTTCTCCGACTCGGGGTCGAGCGCGAGCTGTCCGTCGGCGTCCTCGGCGGGGGAGAAGAGCAGAGCGCTGGAGCAGCAGGAGGATGAAGATGAGGGGAGGGATGCGATGTCAGATGAGACAGAAGACACGTGGCCTGGGGAGAGGAAGCACGGACGCGAGAGCACGTCCAAGACGTCCAGCGGGGGGGAAGTCAGGGCGGTGATTGACCGCCGAACAGCAGGGGAGATAGCATCGCTGCTGCACCAGATGATGGAGCAGCAGGAGCAGATCATGGCGCAGCAGCGGCAGATCCTAGAGAGGGGTATCCAGCCCGGAGTGGAAGGAATGATTGGAGCGGTGCTCATGACTTTTTGCGAGCTGATTGCCAAGATGGAGGCATGGGGCGAAGGGCTGGAGTTGGTGGAGGAAGCAGAAGCAGAAGCAGGCTGATTGCCAAGATGGAGGCATGGGGCGAAGGGCTGGAGTTGGTGGAGGAAGCAGAAGCAGAAGCCAAAGCTCACGGAAAGGGACGTGACCGCAGGGCGATGGCAGCAATGGTGTCGCGATGAAGTGAGCTTGAAGCCAGTGAAGTAGTTTGCGATGAAACGTGAGCAATCAGCCTCGCGGCATGATTGAATAGGTTGAAGAGCCTGAAGCACGTGCTGTACATTTCATTCATCTCACAGACAGGCCCTAGTGTTTCGGTTGAGAGCTGTTGATCATACCCGCAAGCATCGACGAGATTTGAGCATGCAAGCGTTGCAGCAGCAGGTACTCCTGGTTGCTTCCTCCTGTGACGTTGCCCTGCTGCCAAAACAACGGAGGACTTACCACCACCCCTCCTGTCGCCTGCCACCCCTGATGCCCTGCCTGCCCTCCGACCTCCGTACCCTGCCACTGGGCAGTGGGAGCACTGCTGCTCCCCTGCCCCCCTCCTCCATACCTCTGTACACAAGCCTGCGCCCCTCCAAAAGATGCCTCAACACCCCCTCCCTGCCCCGGCGACCTCGACTGGTATCCCCCAAGCCCTCGGACATCCACCCCCTGAAGCCACTGCAACCCCTGCCTCCAAGCCTCTCTCTCGGACTTGAGCTGACCAGCTGCGCTCAAGCCTGCCCAGCTCGCTCC
>NW_005434563.1:103368-104057 GCF_000315625.1 Guillardia theta CCMP2712
GACAGGTGCTGAGCGCGTATCTCCAAGATCTGCTTCTGCTGCGCAATGATCTGCCCCTGCTGCTCTGTCATATGTCGCAGCAGCCCCGCTATCTCTCCTGCCGTCTGACTGTCGATACCCTCCCCCCCTTGCGACTTCTTGAACGTGCTCTCGCGCCTGTGCTTCCTCTCTCCCGGCTGGGGCTCTGCCTCGGGCTGCGTGCCCTCCCTCCACTTGGACACTGGCTTCCCGCCTCCCTTGCCTCCCTGCTGCTGCGTTTCCCCGGCACCCGACGAGTGCAGCGCTTCTCCTGCCCGTGCATGCCTCCCCGCCTCCCCTCCTGCCCCTCCTCGCTCGCCGTGCTGCTCCAGCGCTCTGCTCTTCTCCCCCGCCGAGGACGCCGACGGACAGCTCGCACTCGACCCCGAGTCGGAGAAAGGGTCCTTGGGCTCCTCGCTGTCGCTCGACTTCCTGTCCTCGCTGCTGCCCCCTCCCCCCCCCTTCTGCCCCAGCGCCTCCTGCAGATCCCTCATGGACGCCCTCGGCGGCTGCCCCTGCGAGCCGTGGTGCTCCGACCGGCCCGCGTCCGACGACGTCGTCGACTTGGACGGGAAGCTTGACGTCGGGCTGCTCGAGCCCTCCAGCGAGCCGTCGGGCCCGGAGCCCTTGGAGATGGACGCGTCGCTGCTCTCCTCTGGCGACTCCTTGCC
>NW_005434563.1:104713-105820 GCF_000315625.1 Guillardia theta CCMP2712
GGGGATAGTGCAGCGAGCATAGAGGCTCAGTTGTAGAATGAGAGAGGTGTAGGGGTACAGAAACTAGAAGAGTAGGGATATGATATAGAGGATCGAGAGAGATTTTTGAAAAGGAGAGGTTTTGATAAGTTCAACAAGAGTTTTAGCTCTCCTATAAATTACCCCGGCGTGAATCGATGACAAATAGCGTCATTAAGCTCGAGGGTACTGGCCGTGAGAAGCAGGGGGGTAGGGGGATAGTGCAGCGAGCATAGAGGCTCAGTTGTAGAATGAGAGAGGTGTAGGGGTACAGAAACTAGACGAGTTGGGATATGATATAGAGGATCGAGAGAGGGTTTTTGAAAAGGAGAGGTTTTGATAAGTTCAACAAGAGTTTTAGCTCTCCTATAAATTACCCCGGCGTGAACCGATCCATAAAAGGGTACTGGCAGCGAGAAGCAGGGGGGTAAGGGGATAGTGCAGCGATCATAGAGGATCAGTTGTAGAATGAGAGAGGGGTAGGGGTACAGAAACTAGCAGGATGAGGATATAATAATAGGCATTGTCTGGATGACGCTCATGCGATGTCCGAAAGGTCTCTTTTTCGTAACGGCCACCAACACACCCCCCACCCCCTCTGGGAGATCCTAAATCTTACCCCTAAGGCTTCTCACGCCTTGTACGGGCAGGGTGCTGGATTGAGTAGGTGGGGTCTTGATCTCAAGCCCTATAGCCGGTACCTTGCCCCGTCCGCACCGCATCGAACTACTCCCGCACCAGCTTACGCTGAAGGCAACTCATTCATGCAAGCCGGATAGGGAATGCAGGCGAACCACTCCGATATGCACACCGACATGCCGACCTCTTCCGAAGAGCATGCGTCGTTACATCCAACACAAGATACACACCTCGGCAATGCTGATCCGCCTGCGCATGCAGATCAGCAGAGCGACCTCCCCTCGCATGAGACCATCCTCTCCTCGAAGCTCGCGGCCGAGATCTACGCCGAGCGATGCCTCAAGGCTGGGCATGCAACCGTCGAGAGCGCCTTCGTTGCCAGCAAGTACGGCACTAGCCCCAAGACCGTACGCTACATCTGGAGCCGCCGGACCTGGGGCTGATGCCACC
>NW_005434563.1:106117-107554 GCF_000315625.1 Guillardia theta CCMP2712
TCCGGGCCCGACGGCTCGCTGGAGGGCTCGAGCAGCCCGACGTCAAGCTTCCCGTCCAAGTCGACGACGTCGTCGGACGCGGCCCGGTCGGAGCAGCACGGCTCGCAGGAGCAGCCGCCGGGGGCGTCCATGAGGGATCTGCAGGAGGCGCTGGGGCAGAAGGGGGGGGGAGGGGGCAGCAGCGAGGACAGGAAGTCGAGCGAGGGGGGGGAGCCCAAGGACCCTTTCTCCGACTCGGGGTCGAGCGCGAGCTGTCCGTCGGCGTCCTCGGCGGGGGAGAAGAGCAGAGCGCTGGAGCAGCAGGAGGATGAAGATGAGGGGAGGGATGCGATGTCAGATGAGACAGAAGACACGTGGCCTGGGGAGAGGAAGCACGGACGCGAGAGCACGTCCAAGACGTCCAGCGGGGGGGAAGTCAGGGCGGTGATTGACCGCCGAACAGCAGGGGAGATAGCATCGCTGCTGCACCAGATGATGGAGCAGCAGGAGCAGATCATGGCGCAGCAGCGGCAGATCCTAGAGAGGGGTATCCAGCCCGGAGTGGAAGGAATGATTGGAGCGGTGCTCATGACTTTTTGCGAGCTGATTGCCAAGATGGAGGCATGGGGCGAAGGGCTGGAGTTGGTGGAGGAAGCAGAAGCAGAAGCCAAAGCTCACGGAAAGGGACGCCACCTTGGGGCGATGGCAGCAGTAGTGTCGCAATGAAGGCCTGTATGGACAGCGAACTGAAGAGTTTCTTTTCAAGGACACTACCTTGAACCTCATAGACAGTGGGCTTGAAGGCAGTGAAGTAGTTTGCTATGAAACGTGAGCAATCAGCCTCGCGGCATGATTAAATAGGTTGAAGAGCCTGAAGCACGTGCTGTACATTTCATTCATCTCACAGACAGGCCCTAGTGTTTCGGTTGAGAGCTGTTGATCATACCCGCAAGCATCGACAAGATTTGAGCATGCAAGCGTTGCAGCAGCAGGTACTCCTGGTTGCTTCCTCCTGTGACGTTGCTCTGCTGCCAAAACAACGGAGGACTTACCACCACCCCTCCTGTCGCCTGCCACCCCTGATGCCCTGCCTGCCCTCCGACCTCCGTACCATGCCACTGGGCAGTGGGAGCACTGCTGCTCCCCTGCCCCCCTCCTCCATACCTCTGTACACAAGCCTGAGCCCCTCCAAAAGATGCCTCAACACCCCCTCCCTGCCCCGGCGACCTCGACTGGTATCCCCCAAGCCCTCGGGACATCAACCCCCTGCAGCCCCTGCAGCCCCTGGCTCCAAGCCTCTCTCCCCGCCATGAGCTGACCAGCTGCGCTCAAGCCTGCCCAGCTCGCTCCCCCGCCTCCTACTACTGCACCTCCCCCGCGAGGCTTCATCCAGCTGGCTCCTCCGCGTGTCCATCCCCAGACAATGTTGCGTCCTCTGAGCTCCCGACAATGAGCTCC
>NW_005434563.1:107870-110093 GCF_000315625.1 Guillardia theta CCMP2712
CCCGGAGCATGCTTCCCCGCCTTCCCCTCCTCTTCCGGTCTCGCTCCCCGTGCTGCGCAAGCGCTCTGCTCTTCTCCCCCGCCGAGGACGCCGACGGACAGCTCGCGCTCGACCCCGAGTCGGAGAAAGGGTCCTTGGGCTCCTCCCTGTCGCTGTCGCTCGACTTTCTGTCCTCGCTGCTGCCCCCTCCCCCCGCCTCCTGCCCCAGCGCCTCCTGCAGATCCGTCATGGATGCCCTCGGCGGCTGCCCCTGCGAGCCGTGGTGCTCCGACCGGCCCGCGTCCGACGACGTCGTCGACTTGGACGGGAAGCTTGACGTCGGGCTGCTCGAGCCCTCCGGCGAGCCGTCGGGCCCGGAGCCCTTGGAGATGGACGCGTCGCTGCTCTCCTCTGGCGACTCCTTACCCGAGGACTTGTCGCACTTGGTGCTGGCCTCGGAGCCCGAGCACAGCTCGTGCGCGGAGCTGCTGCCCTGGCTAGCCTGGGACTTGATGTCAGCCATGGAGGGAGCTGCGGCGCCGGAGGACAAGCTGCTGCTGCATCCACCATGGTCGTCGTCGCGCTTGCGCTTCTTGCTGTCGGGCTGCATGGGATGGTCCTTGCCCTCCTCCTTGGCCGCCATGAGCGACCTCTCCTCCTCGGTCCAGAGAGGCCTGGTGGCATCGGCCCAGGTCCGGCGGCTCCAGATGTCGCGGACGGTCTTGGGGCTAGTGCCGTACTTGCTGGCAACGAAGGCGCTCTCGACGGTTGCATGCCCGGCCTTGAGGCATCGCTCGGCGTAGATCTCGGCCGCGAGCCTTGAGGACAGGGTTCTCTTCTTTGCTTGAGGCGCGTCGGATCGAGCTGACGTTGCCGACGTTGCCGATGAGGCTGACGAGAGGTCAAGCAGGTGGTTGAACATGGTATGGTGGTTGTGCGAGTTCATCGCTGAGACAAGGAGACGCGATCGTGGTGGCGCTAGAGAGGAGGAGCGTGCATAGACTGAGGGCTGCTGCGGGGATGCTAGACAAGGAGGATGGAAGAGAACAGATGCATGATGGGGGGTATCTCTTTGAGGAGATCGCGCTGGAGCAGGGCGGGTGGGGTTATGGGCGGATGCCTTTTTCGTGGGAGGGAGGAGGGCACGGACGGGGAGGGGGTACGGGTGGGGGTACTTGATGGAAATCAAGGGGTCCATGAAGCTTGAGGCGACTGGCAGCGAGAAGCAGGGGGGGTAGGGGATAGTGCAGCGAGCATAGAGGCTCAGTTGTAGAATGAGAGAGGTGTAGGGGTACGGAACCTAGAAGAGTAGGGATATGATATAGAGGATCGAGAGAGATTTTTGAAAAGGAGAGGTTTTGATAAGTTCAACAAGAGTTTTAGCTCTCCTATAAATTACCCCGGCGTGAACCGATCATAAATAGCGTCATTAAGCTCGAGGCGACTGGCAGCGGGAAGCAGGGGGGTAGGGGGATAGTGCAGCGAGCATAGAGGCTCAGTTGTAGAATGAGAGAGGTGTAGGGGTACAGAAGCTATCGAGATGAGGATATAATTTAGAGGATCGAGAATGGATACCTGTCTTTTATAAATTACCCCGTCCGGATGACGTTGATGCGATGTCCGAAAGGACTCTTTTTCGTAAGGGCCAACCAGTACACACCCCACCCCCTCTGGGAGATCCTAAATCTTACCCCTAAGGCTTCTCACGCCTTGTACGGGCAGGGTGCTGGATTGAGTAGGTGGGGTCTCGATCTCAAGCCCTATAGCCGGTACCTTGCCCCGTCCGAACGGAGTACCGCATCGAACTACTCCCGCACCAGCTTACGCTGAAGGCAACTCATTCATGCACCCTAAAGCCGGATAGGGAATGCAGGCGAACCACTCCGATATGCACACCGACATGCCGACCTCTTCCGAAGAGCATGCGTCGTTACATCCACCACAAGATACACACCTCGGCAATGCTGATCCGCCTGCGCATGAAGATCAGCAGAGCGACCTCCCCTCGCATGAGACCATGCTGTCCGCGAAGCTCGCGGCCGAGATCTACGCCGAGCGATGCCTCAGGCCGGGGCATGCAACCGTCGAGAGCGCCTTCGTTGCCAGCAAGTACGGCACTAGCCCCAAGACCGTCCGCGACATCTGGAGCCGCCGGACCTGGCCCGATGCCACCAGGCCTCTCTGGACCGAGGAGGAGAGGTCGCTCATGGCGGGCCAAGGAGGAGGGCAAGGACCATCCCATGC
>NW_005434563.1:110510-111980 GCF_000315625.1 Guillardia theta CCMP2712
GAAAGTCGAGCGACAGCGAGGAGCCCAAAGAACCCTTTCTCCGACTCGGGGTCGAGCGCGAGCTGTCCGTCGGCGTCCTCGGCGGGAGAAAAAGAGCAGAGCGCTGGAGCAGCAGGAGGATGAAGAGGAGGGGAGGGATGCGATGTCAGATGAGACAGAAGACACGTGGCCTGGGGAGAGGAAGCACAGGCGCGAGAGCACGTCCAAGACGTCCAGCAGGGAGAAGGTCAGGGCGGTGATTGACCGCCGAACAGCAGGGGAGATAGCATCGCTGCTGCACCAGATGATGGAGCAGCAGGAGCAGATCATGGCGCAGCAGCGACAGATCCTAGAGAGGGGTATCCAGCCCGGAGTGGAAGGAATGATTGGAGCGGTGCTCATGACTTTTTGCGAGCTGATTGCCAAGATGGAGGCATGGGGCGAAGGGCTGGAGTTGGTGGAGGAAGCAGAAGCAGAAGCCAAAGCTCACGGAAAGGGACGCCACCTTGGGGCGATGGCAGCAGTAGTGTCGCAATGAAGGCCTGTATGGACAGCGAACTGAAGAGTTTCTTTTCAAGGACACTACCTTGAACCTCATAGACAGTGGGCTTGAAGGCAGTGAAGTAGTTTGCTATGAAACGTGAGCAATCAGCCTCGCGGCATGATTAAATAGGTTGAAGAGCCTGAAGCACGTGCTGTACATTTCATTCATCTCACAGACAGGCCCTAGTGTTTCGGTTGAGAGCTGTTGATCATACCCGCAAGCATCGACAAGATTTGAGCATGCAAGCGTTGCAGCAGCAGGTACTCCTGGTTGCTTCCTCCTGTGACGTTGCTCTGCTGCCAAAACAACGGAGGACTTACCACCACCCCTCCTGTCGCCTGCCACCCCTGATGCCCTGCCTGCCCTCCGACCTCCGTACCATGCCACTGGGCAGTGGGAGCACTGCTGCTCCCCTGCCCCCCTCCTCCATACCTCTGTACACAAGCCTGAGCCCCTCCAAAAGATGCCTCAACACCCCCTCCCTGCCCCGGCGACCTCGACTGGTATCCCCCAAGCCCTCGGACATCAACCCCCTGCAGCCCCTGCAGCCCCTGGCTCCAAGCCTCTCTCCCCGCCATGAGCTGACCAGCTGCGCTCAAGCCTGCCCAGCTCGCTCCCCCGCCTCCTACTACTGCACCTCCCCCGCAAGCCTCATCCAGCTGCTCCTCCCCGCGTCCATCCCCTGACCAGCTTGCGTCCTCTGAGCTCCCGACAAGCTCCGTTGCTCCACCGCCGACAGGTGCTGAGCGCGTATCTCCAAGATCTGCTTCTGCTGCGCAATGATCTGCCCCTGCTGCTCTGTCATATGTCGCAGCAGCCCCGCTATCTCTCCTGCCGTCTGACTGTCGATACCCTCCGCCCCTTGCGACTTCTTGGAGGTGCTCTCGCGCCTGTGCTTCCTCTCTCCCGGCTGGGGCTCTGTCTCGGGCTGCGTGCCCTCCCTCCAC
>NW_005434563.1:112393-112686 GCF_000315625.1 Guillardia theta CCMP2712
CGGCGAGCCGTCGGGCCCGGAGCCCTTGGAGATGGACGCGTCGCTGCTCTCCTCTGGCGACTCCTTGCCCGAGGACTTGTCGCACTTGGTGCTGGCCTCGGAGCCCGAGCACAGCTCGTGCGCGGAGCTGCTGCCCTGGCTGGCCTGGGACTTGATGTCAGCCATGGCGGGAGCTGCGGCGCCGGAGGACAAGCTGCTGCTGCATCCACCATGGTCGTCGTCGCGCTTGCGCTTCTTGCTGTCGGGCTGCATGGGATGGTCCTTGCCCTCCTCCTTGGCCGCCATGAGCGACC
>NW_005434563.1:113101-114747 GCF_000315625.1 Guillardia theta CCMP2712
ATCTCTTTGAGGAGATCGCGCTGGAGCAGGGCGGGTGGGGTTATGGGCGGATGCCTTTTTCGTGGGAGGGAGGAGGGCACGGACGGGGAGGGGGTACGGGTGGGGGTACTTGATGGAAATCAAGGGGTCCATGAAGCTTGAGGCGACTGGCAGCGAGAAGCAGGGGGGTAGGGGGATAGTGCAGCGAGCATAGAGGCTCAGTTGTAGAATGAGAGAGGTGTAGGGGTACAGAACCTAGAAGAGTAGGGATATGATATAGAGGATCGAGAGAGATTTTTGAAAAGGAGAGGTTTTGATAAGTTCAACAAGAGTTTTAGCTCTCCTATAAATTACCCCGGCGTGAACCGATCATAAATAGCGTCATTTTAAAAGCTCGAGGCGACTGGCAGCGGGAAGCAGGGGGGTAGGGGGATAGTGCAGCGAGCATAGAGGCTCAGTTGCAGAATGAGAGAGGTGTAGGGGTACAGAAGCTATCGGGATGAGGATATAATTTAGAGGATCGAGAATGGATACCTGTCTTATAAATTACCCCGTCCGGATGACGTTGATGCGATGTCCGAAAGGACTCTTTTTCGTAAGGGCCAACCAGTACACACCCCACCCCCTCTGGGAGATCCTAAATCTTACCCCTAAGGCTTCTCACGCCTTGTACGGGCAGGGTGCTGGATTGAGTAGGTGGGGTCTCGATCTCAAGCCCTATAGCCGGTACCTTGCCCCGTCCGAACGGAGTACCGCATCGAACTACTCCCGCACCAGCTTACGCTGAAGGCAACTCATTCATGCACCCTAAAGCCGGATAGGGAATGCAGGCGAACCACTCCGATATGCACACCGACATGCCGACCTCTTCCGAAGAGCATGCGTCGTTACATCCACCACAAGATACACACCTCGGCAATGCTGATCCGCCTGCGCATGAAGATCAGCAGAGCGACCTCCCCTCGCATGAGACCATGCTGTCCGCGAAGCTCGCGGCCGAGATCTACGCCGAGCGATGCCTCAAGGCCGGGCATGCAACCGTCGAGAGCGCCTTCGTTGCCAGCAAGTACGGCACTAGCCCCAAGACCGTCCGCGACATCTGGAGCCGCCGGACCTGGGCCGATGCCACCAGGCCTCTCTGGACCGAGGAGGAGAGGTCGCTCATGGCGGCCAAGGAGGAGGGCAAGGACCATCCCATGCAGCCCGACAGCAAGAAGCGCAAGCGCGACGACGACCACGCTGGATGCAGCAGCAGCTTGTCCTCCGGCGCCGCAGCTCCCGCCATGGCGGACATCAAGTCCCAGGCCAGCCAGGGCGGCAGCTCCGCGCACGAGCTGTGCTGGGGCTCCGAGGCCAGCACCAAGTGCGACAAGTCCTCGGGCAAGGAGTCGCCAGAGGAGAGCAGCGACGCGTCCATCTCCAAGGGCTCCGGGCCCGACGGCTCGCCGGAGGGCTCGAGCAGCCCGACGTCAAGCTTCCCGTCCAAGTCGACGACGTCGTCGGACGCGGGCCGGTCGGAGCAGCACGGCTCGCAGGGGCAGCCGCCGGGGGCGTCCATGACGGATCTGCAGGAGGCGCTGGGGCAGGATGGGGGGGGAGGGGGCAGCAGCGAGGACAGAAAGTCGAGCGACAGCGAAGAGCCCAAAGACCCTGGACCCTTTCTCCGA
>NW_005434563.1:115065-123161 GCF_000315625.1 Guillardia theta CCMP2712
GGGTTTGAGGAGGTGGGGAGGCGGCAGCAGCGAGGACAGAAAGTCGAGCGACAGCGAGGAGCCCAAGGACCCTTTCTCCGACTCGGGGGTCGAGCGCGAGCTGTCCGTCGGCGTCCTCGGCGGGGGAGAAGAGCAGAGCGCTTGCGCAGCACGCTGAGCGAGCAGGGGCAGGAGGGGAGGCGGGGAAGCATAATTGGATGCCCGAGGCAGAGCCCCAGCCGGGAGAGAGGAAGCACAGGCGCGAGAGCACGTTCAAGAAGTCGCAAGGGGGGGAGGGTATCGACAGTCAGACGGCAGGGGAGATAGCGGGGCTGCTGCGACATATGACGGAGCAGCAGGAGCAGATCATTGCGCAGCAGAAGTTAATATTAGAAAGGGGGCTTACGCCAAACATGGATGCTTTGGTTCATAGGGCTTTGAATACTGTTGGGCATTTGAGGGCGGAAATGGAAGCTTGGAGCCGAGATAAAAATATGAAAGTTCGTGGGCTAACTGGGATGGATATACAAGACCAGTCAGTCAGGTGCGACCCCCCCGCCTTTCACGAATGCAAGGGTTCACCTTATGTTGGCTGCCGGCCCGAGCAAGTGGCAGGACAGGCACAGCCAGAAACAGAGCGAGCACGGGTGTTTGAAGGTACACAGGGTGACAATCATCAGGGGCATGGGGAAGAAGGTGTTCGTCAGGAAGTGCATCCAGAGCGGCAGGCGAACTATGGAATCGGGGGATCAGTGCTTGAGCAGGAACAGTCGATAGCGCCTGGAAGCCTGCAACGTTTATTGCTGCATCTGATACTTTCTCAGATCTCTTCCACATTGCTCGGCTTGAATCGCACAGAACCTTCATGACAGTGGACTTCATGTAATAAATGTCCTTATAGCACAATGATGGCATATGCGAGGGAGTGCAACGGATTTGAAAGAACTGGCTGTGTTTTGTCGTGGTTTCGTGGACCTGTCTTTATGTGGTATTTACTTAAAGTGTTGTAGGTCATGCTTACATACTTTGAACAAGATCAGTAGCCCATGCTGTATTGTCGAGCGAAAACATCATAGCAAAAATTAGGCATTTTGTATTACATGGCTCCATGCCTCGATTCAGAGCACGGGTATCCAGGTTTGCCTTTCGCGCGTGGACATTAGGAGGGAATGACTGTAAAGCCATCGGTTGCGAGTCTTTCGTTGTCCCAAATCTCATGACGAGATCCCTTGAAGCTAAGGGTTTCTGCTCTATGTCTAGTTCACTTCCACCCAAGCCCTCACACCTGGTGCCTCGGTAGAGGAGGCTTGACCCAGACGGACACTGTCGCACAGGCCATACGGCGACCCGCGCCATGGCAGCGATATCGCTTTGGCCGCCGCCGAAGGAATGAGACGCATACCTGAACGCACCCGCGATGATGGCAGCGAAGGGCAGGGAGGCCTTGAGCTGACGAAAGATCCTGGACCGGATGCGTTTGCATGTCCGATCACCTCAGACAACTTGCGAGGCCCAGAGAAAATCCAGCGCTGCCGTTTCCTTGTTCGCCGAGCGATCCGCCAGCCACCACAGAAATCGCAACGCATCATCCTGCAAGAGTCCGTCAGTGCTGACGATGATGGGAAGAAAGGCCGGGCCTTTGGCGGGACGATGGTGCTGAACATAGCCCTCGGATGTTCCTCTGTGCTGCTCAGTGCTTGCCGCAGTGCCGTTTGCACCGAGCCAGGTCCGGTATCCCATGTCATTGTCAAAAACATGTGACATGCTGAAGTCCAGGATTAACCCATGCCATCGGCCTCCAGTAGCTTGCAACTTCGCGTAGGTTCAAAGTCCCCTACGTGATGATCTTCAGGGTCAGGTTGGGAAACGTTCTGCCTGGTGCCGGGAAAGCCTTGCACATGGACGCGGCATCGCACTCCTGAATCTTTGTTGAGGGTGCTGAGGACGACATTGCACTTCAGATGCACATCAGTCCATGACGGGCTGCGGTTCCTGCAGGTCGCCATGTGTATGGTAGGGTGCAACAACTCTGTCCTAGGGCTACTCCTAGCAGCTTCTAGGCGAGTACCACCATCCTATTTCCATTCTGATAGTGGGTCTTAGTACAGACTATCCCCAGGTAGGGCCACAAATTGTAGATATGGTGGACCCTACCCCCTGTTGAAAATGCATTATATAAGGAAACACCCCTGGATTGCTCGCTGTATGTCCGCTAGGCTCCGATATAGGGCTCGGCTCCTCCATTGCAACAGATAACCAAATATTGACTAATTAGTGGGTAAATGCTGTTATCTAATATACAGTCAGATCAAATATAATCGTTTTGTGGCTAATTTAACTATTGGAGTGTTATTTTTAGTTGAGGCCGTACGAGTTTCGATTCTTTGCGGACCCCCACCCTAAATACAACTGGATCCACCCCTACCCCTAGTCAAGACCATAAAGTACCCTCCTCCCAGGAGCGGTGCCCTACTAGTCTCCCTTTTTACTGAATGTACCCCTCTCTTGGACCGGCTGCACCCCACTACCCCATCGAAAGAATTGTCTACCCCTACCCCCCTTTGTCGTTGCCATTTACCTTTCACCCCCCTTGCTTCCGTCCCTCCTTTGTCTTGCCGCAACCCTGGCACTGTCCTCGTAACAAGCAACCCCCTACTGTTCCCTCCCCGCCTGCCTTGCTGCATTCGCATGCTCGTGCTCTTTCCCACTCTCTCTCTCCCCCTCCCAGACTCTTTCACCCCCCTCCCTCCTCGTCTCTTGCTCCTTGTGTGTCCACGACTCCCCTCCAGTCTTCAGCTGCCTCCTTGCTCGTATTCCCTTAAATGCAAATGGCTGCCTCGCCCTTGGATCTTTTTCATCAGTGTATTTGTTCTGAAATTTAACCCCTGACTGTCATCATTATACAACCCATCCCAACCCATCCCAACCCATTTCGTCCTATCCTGTCTGACCCAAACTCGTCACGTCCTGTGCCAAGTCATTTCACCCCCTCCCATTTCAACCCGTCCAATCTTGCCACGTGGTCTTGTTCCTAGGTCCCAAGACTCACATCCTTTTTTCCATGACAGAAATTTATTTCTCGGGACCTCCACTGGCATGGCAGTTTCTGCTCAAGGTAATGGTTGAATAACGAAAGATCATCTAAGTATAACGCGGGGTGAAATGAGAGCTGTTACAAGACCTTTCCTCTTGATCTTTCCAGCATCTTCTGAATTTCTACATCTTGGCAGGAGCTGCGATGGAAGCAAAACCTCTTAAATCATACAGAATGCAATCTCGGTGCATATTTAGGAAGCATCTAACTACCTTAATGGCAACTGCTTGTTCCTTTGGATTTGTTTCCTTCGCGTCGGCCAACACGTTGAAGTAGAGCGTTCATCTTTCTTAACAGGCCATTTGCTGAGCATCTTCACAGGCTTGAACGACGGCCGAAGATGTTTTCAGCATCTTCCAACTTCCGCAACTCGTTTGGAAACGCTGGGATGCAAGATGAGACGAAAGATTCGAGCCAAGCAGTGAGGAAATGCGAACGTGTCTACATACGTTGACATGTTGAAGATGCCGCGCGAACCCGCCGAGCACATCTTGAAGAATGTAACATCTTGTATGGCACGTTGACGTTGTGTGACCAACATGTCGACTTAACAGAAAACTTCACTCGAACACATCGACAATCTCGTAACAGCTCTCTTGAAGCTCGAAATGAGTGTGATAGTATTCAGGACCTGCAAGTGGAGCTGAACATCTCCCTTTCCGGTTCCAGAGCGCAAAGTCTTGACGACATCATGAAGAAACAGGTAGCAGAGGGAGTTTGCGCAGGCCACTCTGACGTGAAAGGGTTTGAAAGACTCAGGCGTACTTCTTGAGGTCCGATGAAGAAAACATCGCAACCTCCACAACTAAGACTGCTTCAACCCATCGCTCTCATTTCTCCTCTATTCCTACGCGATTTGAATTTGAAAACAAGGATGTTGACTCTCTGTGGAAGTACAAGAATGAGCAAGCAGAGGTGCAGAAGCAATCCAAGACCGTAATGGAGACCAAGAAGCTCGCCGCTGTCAAGAACCTTGATCTGCAGCTTCACAAAATGATGAACTCACGTGGTAAGGTCATGATGAGTGGCATGCGAGCTTAATGGTTTGTCCCTTGGGGCGGTGCTGTGCCAGCATGAACAAGACGGTCATCCACTGATATCACTCACATGTATCTTGTAGATCAATTGCTTTCAGATGCTGCAATTGCCAAGGAAGGCACATCTTCCTCTGCAGACGAGAATAATTCTCAGCTCGAGCAATCTCTGGTCTTGAAAGAGCAGTTGAAAGCTGCGCTTGAAAGGTCTGGTCTTGATCATGTCCTAGCACCTCCTGAATGGTGGCATGCGATGTAGAGTGGAGAAAGCAGAGAAGGAGATTCAGCTGCTGCGGTCGGCGATTGGCATGTGATTGCAGCTGCACGAGACTTTCATAGGGGTGACAGAAACGGTGCAGGAGGTCGTGGGTTAAAGAGCCTTCGGAGCAGCCATCCCATCGAGATCAAACTGTAAGTTTTGTTGTCTTGAATCATTAACGGGGCATGCTGCAATGAAGCTATGCAGTGCGATGAAAATCTGAACCTTGCTTGCATGCTATGAAATTGATGGCAAATGCGTTGCAAAACTTCGGTATTTCTGTTTACATGGCATGCTTCTTATGAGATCACATATACGAGAAGGTGCGCTAGGGACCTGCTGAAATGACCCGTTTGACCAGGTGATGGCCAACGGAGGCGATAGACGGATCTCTTCCATGCAGGAGAGCGCAATGACGTACCTGGAGACAAGACTGAGGACATTGTGGAGGACTGCGAACGACAAGCAGAAGGATGCAACCAGCTTGCTGCAAGCGCAGGGCCCCTCGAGGAAGGAGCTCGTGAACAGCATCATCAGCTTGCAGAAGCGATTCAACAAGTTCAGGTTGCTCCTTGTTTGTCCCTCTCCTCCGCCCACCTCATCTTCTGCGTCGCTCATGTCTTGCATTGCTCTCACACTCTTCCGTCCTTCCCCCCAGACCCTGAATCGTTGCTGAGCAGGGACACCACGTCGAACATTCAGGATCCCGAGGCGTCTGAGCAGCAGATCACCAAGGCTCTGAGTGACATGGCCCACCGCCAACATGGGAGGAGGGAGGAAGAGGCGTTTCAATCAGGCAGGACGGTCAACGAACAGGAGGAGGCGACCAACGGATTCTTCAGTGGATGGCGGACGAGCTGGAGGTGGAAGAAATTCTTTGGTCACAGGAGGGAGGAGGCGAGTGGAGGATACAGAGGTGATCACTTCGAGGAGCGAGGGAGTGAAAGAGAATGTCCTGCTCCTCACGCCGATGAAGTTCAGGTTGATCATTCAAACTCGAGTGAGCAGTATCCTGACGAGTGTCTCTTTCTGCGGGCGTCTTGCCTTTGCGTTGTTCATTCGTTGCGAATCGTTTCTGTGCTTGTTGCCGCTCCTCGTGGCTCTCTTGTTTCTTTCCTCTCTCTCTCTTTGTCTCTTCCACCTCTCGAAATGCTGCAGTTCGTCCTCATAGAAGAACTTCAACGGTGCAGAGCGCAAGTCCAGGTGCGAATCTGGCTGATCTTACCACCCTCCAACATTCACAACCAACATCCCATCCACATCAACCGCATCCTTCACAATCTCTTGGCTCCTCTCCTTCCGCAGTGACCTCCCGCGTGAGCAGGAGGCGAACCTGTGGGCAAGCTTGCTGTCCCATCGTACGCATGTGCTGCATGCTGTTACGGCTGTTTGCGGCCTCTCACGCTCTTTCAGGGTAGCGTGCAGGACACATGGCAGCTGGGGTCCTGGCAAGGGACGTTTGTGCAAGACTCGGATACTGAGATCGATATGACACTCAAGATCCTTGAGATGAAACAGGTTTCCTCCCCTCCTCCTCCTCCTCCTCCTCCTCATCATCATCATCATCATCATCATCATCATTATCATCATCACTCCTCCTCACTCCCTCTCGTCCTCCTCCTCCTCTGTGTAGTCTTGTTGACAACCTTTTTCTTCTCTCTCAATTCTTTGCCTGCACACTCCTTCATCCTCTTTCAACACCGGCAGTATTGCCGCTAGTCCTAGCATGCACTGAGGCATTGAAATCCTGTTCCTGCCATCACCTGTTTTATTTCATGCACGCTTTCTTGCTCTGTTTCCCATGTTGCTGCGGATCTCTCCCTCCTTCTCTGTGGTTTTATGCCATTCTCCCTGACAGCAAGCTGCTGTTGCAGGAGGATGGAGCGTGCAGGGGAGAAATCATGTGGTCTGATGGCCAGGGGGTGACAGAGTTCCGCGGACAAGTACGGGGAATGCAGATAGACATCGAGGTGAGACTATCATCTTGAATCCTCCTCCTCTTCCTCCTCTTCCTCCTCTTCCTCCTCTTCTTCCTCTTCCTCCTTTTTTTCTTCTCCTGAGCTGAGGAGACGGGGCTCCGTAGCCTGCGCGAGCTCAACTTTCTCCTAGGAGGTCAACGTTCTGCGAGACACGTCAGGTGGGCAATTCCTTCCTGGGACGAGGTACAGGATGATCAAAGAGGTAATTTTGTCAACTCTGCGCCTCTTCCTCCTTCCTCCTCATCTGTCACCTTCTCTGCTTGCCTTCTCGTAGCCAATTCCCTTCCTCGCTGCATCTTCGCATCAGCTGCATGCTCTCCCTCCCATCATGTACACTCTTCGCCGTGTGCCCCGCACCCTCCCCGTCCTGCCTCCTCACTTGCCGTTACTAGGGCGAAGAGATGCGAGGGACATGGATCCATCCAGCCTTGGCTGTATGGGGGCTCCTCCACCTCCGAACCTCCTCCTCCTCCCCCAACGAAGACTCTCGATCCTCCGTTGAGAAACTCAAGAGCCTGCGCTACATTGTGGGGAGGACGGTACCACTGCTGGGAGAGGACGAGCACCTGGAGGGCAAAGAGGTCTCCTTCCTGAGCAGCCCCTTCGTGCTCGCGGGGGGAGGTGAGGAGGAGAGAAAGGCTCGTGCTGATCTGACATGCTGCCAAGACACGGACTTCTTCTGCACCGCGTGCTTCCTCTCCATGTGCAACGTTGCCCTGCTTGTGGTCATGGCCTTCATGTGTCAGAGGCGCAGCAGTACTCCTGCTCCAGCTCAGGAGGAGGAGGAAAAACAGGCTGATGGGGACGAGGATGCGGTGGAGCTGCTCAAGAGTGCTTCTTCACTGGAGTCCTCTACTGGTAACATGCCTGAAAACCCCTCCACTACCTTCAAGAGAGTCTTGCGTGGGCACGAGATTCCGGTCGAGTCTTTCCAGGTCTCTTTCGCTCTTCCGTCCATTCAACCACTATGTCTTTGGCTTCGCTCTCTACCTCACTCCTCCTCCTCGACCTCCTCCTCCTCCTCCTCGACCTCCTCCTCCTTCTCCTCGACCTCCTCCTTCTCCTCGACCTCCTCCTTCTCCTCCTCCTCCTCCTCCTCCTTCTCCTCCTCTGATTCTTTTTCATCCTTCTATTACCACCCTCACTCCCGCTTCAACTCCGACTGCGATTGCCATACTTCTGCCCTCCATCTTCATCTTCGCTCTTTGTTCTTACTCTCACTTGTTGTTCAGGCCGTCGCGCGATCAGTCATGAAGAAGTCTCCCCTTGCTTCCTCCATCTCCTCCTCGTCCAAGGCCTCCAGCGATCGCTGGAGCACGTCAGCAGTCGATCGCTCCTCTACAGCTCAGGAGCAGCCGGACCCGGCATCCAGCGCCTTTGCCGAGTCAATGCAGGAGGAGGAGCAGGAGCAGAGGCCTTGTCATCAATCACTGACGGAGAGCATGGTGACCCTGCTGCTCCTGTTCCTGTACCTCCCTGCTCCTCCGTTCCTCTTCCACTTTCTGCTCCTGCCCTGACCATGATCGGCAGAGCGTCGAAGGCGGAGAAAGAAGCTGGCAGGAGGAAGACTTCGGCGTTGGATCGCAGGCTAACGGCAGGAGCGCTTGCTTCAGCTCTACCAGCAGCTGGTCAAGGATTCACGAGCTGGACCAGGGGTGGTGTGGTGAGTCCTGTGTTTCTAAGCTGTTTCCTCCTCCACCACCACCTCCTCCTCCTTCTCCTTCTTCCCCTTCTTCCTCCTCTCCTCCTTT
>NW_005434563.1:124204-143366 GCF_000315625.1 Guillardia theta CCMP2712
GAAAAGTTTCAACTCCCTCCAACAAAGTATATAATGGAAATATCACTCGTCCTAGCAAAGACCTGACTCGCTTGCGTGCATGAAATGCGTTTGCTGCTGGTGCTTCTGTAAGATCCGATCCAGAGTTGCTGCACGAGTGTGAAAATGGGACGGGGAAAGGGGAGCAGCAGCAGCAGCAGCAGCAGCAGCAGCAGCAGCAGCAGCAGCAGCAGCAGCAGCAGCAGCAGCAGCAGCAGCAGCAGCAGCAGGCCAACCTGCAACATAGTAGCGAGCGAGAGTGACATGCTTCCATGTTGAGAAGGAAGTTCCAGTCAACCTGTAAAGATGTCTCGATCGCTGGAAGGGGTATCGTCTACGCAAGCAAAGATCCCGTGATGTCGTTCTTCTCCACTCGTCTCCAGCAGGGTCAGAAGCTTCTTTACACAACTTTCCTCACCGTAAAATCTCTTGACTGATCTCTTCATTGATGACAACCTGACTTGATTTCTCACATTCGTCACCTTACAAGACTGGGCAGGCAAGTCAGGTGAACAAAAAATACTTCATGTCTGCAACCTCGCCGAACAAGACAGCAAAGCACTGAGACAAGTGCTGTTTCCTTGCGACCCTTGCTAGGTACTCGCAGAAACTGTTCGATAAGTTGCTCATCTCGACCATTTGTTTCCAACCCTTCCATATTGCTACTACCATGATCGTCTCCAGCGCCATCTGATTTCTCCGGCACATCTCTGCAAACATATCAGCAGAGGGTTACGGGAGAAGGTCAAGTCTGCCTTACCTCGAAACTTGTAGTTCTTCTCCTTCAAGCTAATGACTGAGACCCAATCGGAGAACAACCTCCTTACTCTATTGTTGCAGTTTCTCTGGGATATGACGAAGTTGCATCTGGTATGAGTCAGTGCTACTTGTAGCAAGCAAGGACGCTCATCACCTTGACAGCCTTCGCTCTTGTTGCTGCACCAGGATCCAAGCAGTCAATGTGGATATTCTCACGCGCCTCCTCCTCTCCATGGTGTGAATGGTCGAGACCTTCTTCATCGCCGTCCTCGAGCGCCATGTCGACAACGCACGGACGACGAGAGCCTGCTGGCTGTGCCACCTGCTCCTCAGGTAGTCTGTACGAGACGTCAGAGAGCAGTCGCGCAGAGTCACATGGCTTCTTGTCACATGGCTGAGACGTGAGGAGCGACGCGCGTTGAGCTCGGCGAGTCTGCTGGAGGGAGAGCCACTTGGCCATGCAGGAGGTCAAGAAGAACTTGCGAGCCATGCGGTGAAGCAGACGAGACAGCCTGAGGCGAGTCACTGACAGCTCATGACAGCTCCTGCTCACCTCCTCTTCTGTTGCTGATCTGCCCAGACGCTCCTCCATGCCAGCAGCGTCTCCTTGGCACGGGCCACTTGCCGCTGGCCAATGCGGGTGAGGGACGCTTGTCTTGTCTCGGCACGACGTCCCCAGGCCTGCAGGCTGCTCCTTGTCACGGACTTCTGGTGCTTGCGAGCAGCAGCTGAGCGTCTCGTCAGTGCAGGAGGAATGAGCAGTATGAGCCCTCACATGTCACGAGTGTCCTCAGGTGCAAACACTCGGAAAGAATCACAACAACTCGCCGCATCGTCAACAAATTTCTCCTCCTCTTCAGACCAGCAATCCTCCGAGCTTGACCCGCACATTCCCCAGCAGCCTCGGCCCATCCTCTCATGACTCGAGCTGACAACGAACTCCGCAACCTTGACGATCATCACGACACATCAAGTCAGATCCTCCTGCCTCACCTTCTCTCAATCATCTTGGCAACTTCTCGAAGATGTTCTCCATGCTCTGACTGCTCACTCGCTGTCAGCATACACAGCTGCAAGGCTCAGACACTTTCCTGCGCCACCAGGAGGTAGAAGCAGCCTCGCAGGACTTGCGCGTTCCTCCTTAGGCTCCAACCCCGCAGACAGGAAGAGACTCTGAGGAATGTCAGTTGCATCCATCTGCTCGGAACGAGAGCTCATATTCTACCTCCTCAGCTTCCTCACGTGCTCCAGCCATGCCCACAGGACCACGAAAGACAAGCGCTGAGCGCGAACCTCCCACAGCCACACGGCCTTTCTCGTCTGCATCCTCGTCGCCATCGCTCGTTGCTGCAGTCTCTCGAACCCTCGTTGCATCAGCGTCCTCCCGTAGCTCAGAGTCGGGCTCCTCCTCCTCCTCCCGCCATCAGCCCAGCTCTCATTGGACAGCAGAACAGCAGCATAGCACAGCTTCAGACTCACTCCGGCCCTGCTGGCCTGAGAGGCCCTGCAGAGCAGCAGCAGGCATTGACGCCTCCAACGGTGGAAGCAAGAAGCAGCAGGTCGCTTGCTCACGAACAGCCTAATCCTCGTCTCTTTCCTCGTCAACCTCCTCCAATGCATCACCATCCACATCCTGATCACCTTCAAGTACTTTGACTCGAACCATATCAACCTCTCAACGTCTGCCTCGCTGCTTCCCACCTCCTTCCTCCTCCCCTGCGCCGGCGCTTGATTGCTCACAGGAGATCTCTTGCTCTGCCTTCTCGGCACACGCGCCTGATTCTTCGACCCCTCCCGAGCTGGGGTTTGAGCTGGACGCGCCTTTGGGGACCTCTGGATGTTGTCAGCTGGGGAGATCTGGTCAGCGAGGAGGTCGGAGAGGCTCAGGGCCTCAGCCCGGCCCTCGGGGGCAGCCACGTAGTCTTCTCTCGCGATGATGCTGAGCCGGCTGAGAGCTGGGCCTCTCGTCGGCATCAAGGTCTCTGCCTCTGCTTCCCATCGCCAGCCGTTGGTAGGCGTGGAGGGCTCGTCCCGGCTGTAGGTCAGGGGCGAGTGATACAACCTAGTGCTCTCCTCATCGACGCTCTCAACCTGCGGGAGAAGCTTGACGAGGCTGGGCATGTACGCGTGCTCGCCCGTCAACGGGTTGTTGTGGCAAGTGATGGACACGAGCTTGAGGTTGAGGGAGAGTAAGCGAAGGTCGTTGACGCTCGTGATGGAGTTGTTGTCGAGGTTGAGGTACCTCAGCGATGGTATGTGGGAGAAGTCTTGAAGGCCAGCAAGCCTGTTGAAGGACAGGTTGAGGAATCTGCGGCAAGGTGTGAGTACATGGACGCAGAAGAAGCGAGCTATGGACATGATCTTAGTGTTCTTTCTGAGATCGCGACAGGCATCTTCTAGCTGGTTGTTAGAAGCATTCAAGTTCTCTAGGAGCAAAAGAGTTTGGATGCCATGGAGGCTGCTCAGGCAGTTATGAGAGCAGTTGAGGTATCTGACGCCCAGCAGACGTCAGTCCGGAGCTGAGAAGAGCAAGGCAGGACAGAACCTTATGGAGGAGGGGAGGTGGCTCAGAGAAGAGATCTGATTGTGAGATATGTTGATGGTGTGCAGGTTGTGAAAGCGCTCAAGCACAGGGATCTGGCGAGTGACCTCGTCGTCAGCAGCTGCAGAATGGGCAGCTTCTCCTCCTTCTCCTCCTCTTTCTCCTCCTCTTTCTCTTTCTCCTCCTCCTCGTCCTCCTCACCTTCGTAAGGTTGCGATGATCGAAGTCGATCTCAGTCACCCTTGACGTCAAGCTCTCCATCCTATCATCGCTCTGCCAACAACGTCAGCACCTCCTTCAGCGCGCATGTAACATGGCATGCCTGCTCCCTGGCAGAGACGCTTCCTTCCGCTCTTGCCTGGTCGAGCTCGAGGGCCATCTTGCTGTCCTTGACCGCAGAGACTTCGAGGAAGGTGCTGGAGCGAGGGGGAGAGGAGACTGTGGTCATGTTCCGACGCCTCCTCCCGGTCTCAAAGGCAGCCCACAGGGAGGGCAAGCGAGTCTGGTGGAGCCCCCGCCACTTCCAGTCGAAGGCCTCGTAGGTTCGGATGATGCTGTCCTTGTGCGCCTTGACGAACGAGAGGATGTACTGAGCATGCTGTCAACGCAGAAGGCGGCAACAGGAGCGGGTTTGAGCAAGAAGAAGAGGAAGAAAGGAAGGAGAGCAGGACCAGGACAAGGAGGTTCAGTCTTCACCTCGAACGAGGCCGCGTTTCCCTTCACTACACTCTCAGAGTTCCAGGAGTGATACCGAGTGTCCTCGCACTCGACCATCCTCTTCAAGATCTGCGAGAAGTTCACGAGGGGGGGGAGGGATTCCGGGGCGTTACCTGATCGAGGAGCGCCTGCTTGCTGTCCAGCCAAGAGTTCAAGGGGTAGTGAGGCGAGCTTCCGTGAAACCCCTCGTTGCTGGCCATGCATCGAAGAACTTGCTCGTGATCTTGCAGAAACTTCACACAGTCCGGGGTGAACTGCTCGTTCCTGCACTAGTGTCAGTCAAGTTGCACACGGCAGCGAGCCAGCATGCCTCTTCATCACATCCTCGATCATGCTCGACAGAATTTCTCCCAGCAGCATCTTCAAGATCGCTGCTGTCATCCGCTTTCCGACTTTCTTGGAGAAGAACTTGGACCAGTTCTTGAAGAGAGCGCGAAGAGGGCGGGGGGGGTCTTCGATACAGACAATCTCAGTTCTGACCTGAAACCCCTGACCTCGTACCTGAGTTGAGGACCCGTGAAAGCAGCCGGTCTAACGAGCCTTTCAGCCCTGTCGTTGTTGCTGTGAAGGGCCCTTGCAATCCACGTGCTATAGGAGCAAGCAACGACTCCAAGTATTCTCCGCTGCATGCTCTGAGAGGATAAGTCAGACGGGTCTGACTGTGTTTGAACAGTGCGTACTTGGTGTAGGCAAGAATCATACTCTTGATGATGGAATCATCTAACCAGCCCGTCAGCCATGCGTCTGCCTCCCTCCCTTCTCCAATCTCACTTCTCAACGTCTCCTTGGCCTTCACCGAGCCCCGGCCCCACAGCTTCTCAGCGCAGTTAGTCAGCAGATGCTCCATCTGCCCGTTTGCTTGGAAGACTTGCACGAGAGAAGAAGTCAATCGCTCCTCGCTCCCTTGCTCTGTTGCTCTCGCTCAGCCACATCATCGCAGTCAGAAGCAGGCGCGACTGCTCTGACCTTGCAAAGCAGCGACGACTTGGAGGATTGAGAACATGATGGGCAGGTCTTCCCCGTAGAAGAGGAGGTCACATACACCCCCGAAGATCTGCACAGACTCGTCCATCTTCCTCGAAGCAGACGAGTTGAGGGAGATCTCAGTGCTGGCACAAGCGTGTCATACATCAAGCTGCCTATCGCTCCTCTAGCCCTCCCCCGTCTCTCTCACCATGCTTTGCCGTGTCCACCTGCCGCGTCGGCCAGCAGCGAAGCTCGAGCTGCCCTCTCTTCAGAGCTCACATCCTCCCTCCCCCCCTCGCCTCCTCCCTCTCCCCCTCGCCTCCTCCCTCTCCCCCTTGCCTCCTCTCTCTCCCCCTCGCCTGGTCCCTCTGATCCTCACCTGGTCTGGTCGGAGCTCCCAGCGACAGCGCCATCCGTGTGATGACATCGTTGTGCAGCCCCGGAATCTCCTCCGATGATGCGTCGGGACGCGAGAAGGGAGAGGCCCACGGGCTGCTTATCCTCGCTCGCGGAGGGGTCACCCTGCTCTGTCGCCCTTGAGGAAGCAGACCAGGAGAGCCGGACTTAGACACTGGAGTGCTCGGGACCGCGAGCATGGCCTGCTCCCCCGTCATGCCCATCACCTCAGTATCCTGGGAAGGACGCATTTCCACTGGAGAGTAGGGCTCTTCCAACTCCATGATCTGTGGGTCCAGAAGGAAGGGACCCTCGACGCTGCTGAGACGAGGCGAAGAAAGAGCTTTGAGGGAGGGGGTCTCAACGCAGCCCACTCATCAACTCTCTCCTGCTCTCCTTCACTGGAGGGATAGTTCTTGCATACCAGTGGGGCAGCGGCAGGTGTCTTGTCTCTCAGACCACATGTACATCGCTTCTACAGCAAGCCCCAGCCCGATCCATGCTTGTCTCTGACCTAAGCTGCTGCCATGTCGCCGGCGGTTCCTGCAGCAACCTCGAGGCCATCAGCTGCTCTCTTCTCCCAGCATCGCCATCAGCTTCAGTCTCGCGCGTGTTGGCATGGAGAAGCGCTCACAGCAGGCAAGGGATCAGGGCGCACCATGCAGGAGGACTGAGCGCGAGGGCCTGGCCAGGGGAGCAGCAGCAGCAGGGCCGCCTCAGTGCAGATCATTCAGCGCGGCCCGCCCCGTCAACTGCAAGTCGGACCGTACCATAAGACTAGTACCGTAGTACCGTACCGTAGTACCGAGTACGGTAGTACACTAATATTGAAGGCTTCACCCTGAGCCTGTGCCCGGCCCTGCCTCGGATCGGACACGGTGCCGGTGAGTGTGCAGTGCGGCCCGGCCCGCCAGAGGGGCGCCGCGACAACTCAGTAACCGGCGTGACTTCAGCGGCGGCTGTGATGGTCGGACTGTGACTCACAGTCCGATCCGCCCGGCCGGAGTCCGGATTGGATCGGACAGGGCCCCGGCCCGGCGGTGTCAACCGTGAACTTCGAACCCGGTGAACTTCGGGACGGTAATACTGTGCACTCAGTCATGACTATCATGCGGCCAGGTAGTATAGATCCCGAGGCTACCGTCGTACGGTACCGTACGATCGGGCCTCCGTGCCACCGGCAGCCTGGCAGTGCCCGGCCAGGCTGCTGCGGCCCGGCCAGTGCCCGGGCCCCGGGCCGGCCCCCGGGCGGCCGGCCCAGCCTGCCGCGCGGCGGCGGGCCGGCCCGGGCCGGGCCGCCGTTCCGATCCGCCGCAGTGAGCCGGGCCGGCCCGAGTGAGGCCGCCTCACCGTCTCAGGCTGCTCAGGTTGGTGGCGGCCCGCCCGGCGGGTGCCATGGTGCCCGCCCGCTGAGACCGTACGGTACGCCGTGACCGTCGGACTCAGTCCCGCGTGACCCGGGCCGCAAGGCGCCGGGCGGCCGGGCGCCCCCGCCGGGCCGCTGTGAGCGTGGGCCTGGCCTGAGCCTGACTGAGTTGGAAAGAGAATGCCGACTGTAGTGAAGTAGTATCCTTGAACAAAAAGGAAAGTTTCGAATTATGTTGTATAATAATCTTCTGCATTTTACACTGGCATGTCTCTGAAGAGCACACTGAAACTGTATGCAGTTGCGCTCTCAGATCTTGTCGAAGATCAAGCAAGCGTTGGTTCCTCCAAACCCGAAGCTGTTGGACAGAACCCGCGAAACCTGCCCGTCATACCTTTTGCGCAGGATGTTGAGGCCCTCGGCCTCGTCGCACAGATCCTTGATGTTGGCAGACTCGGCCAGGAAGCCGTTGTTGAGCATGAGAAGCGAGTAGATCGCCTCCTGCACTCCAGCAGCTCCCAGCGAGTGACCGGAGAGCGACTTGGTTGAGCCCACCATCGGGCTGTACCCGCGGGAGGAGTCCTCGACGAAGGTTCTCTTGATGGCCTGAAGCTCCATGGCGTCGCCGACGGGGGTTGAGGTGCCGTGAGTGTTGATGTAGTCGATCTTGCGAGCTCCGTTGGCCGACTTGTCCGCCATGGCCATCGCAATCTTCATGCACTTCTCTCCTCCGAAGCCGGAAGGAGCCACCATGTCGTAGCCGTCGGAGTTTGCTCCGTACCCCACAAGCTCCGCATAGATCTTCGCTCCTCTTGCCTTGGCTCTTTCATAGTCCTCGAGGATAAGCATGCCTCCTCCTCCGGCGATTACGAAGCCGTCGCGTGACTTGTCGAAGGCGCGAGATGCAGTCTCAGGCGTGTCGTTGTATTTGGTCGAGAGAGCTCCCATGCAGTCAAACATCGCCTGCGTTCCACCATCACTACCTGCCTCCTCCTCCTCCTCCTCCTCCTCCTCCTCCTCTCATCACCGTGAACTCCCACGCATCGTTTTCACCAGCTCCGCATGCAGCGATATCAGCCTTGCCCAGCTGAATTTGCTCCATCCCAACACCTGCTTACTATTAGCCGAGCCAGCAGCCCTGCCATGGCTCACCGATGCAGTGAGCGCCGGTAGAGCAGGCGGAAGAGATGGAGAAGGAGGGGCCCTGAAGCTTGAAGGCCGTGGAGAGAACAGCAGAAACAGTGGACCCCATAGTACGAGTGACCCTGTAAGGGCCGACCTTGTTGGCCCAACGAGGAGCTTTGCTCTTGACAGCGTCAACCGTCTCTACGACATCTTCGATGGAAGTTCCTCCCTGACCGAGGATGGAAGCAAACCTGGGGTTGCTCTGGTAGTCCGCCTCCTTGAGACCAGCATCGTCGAGGGCGTTCTTGAGGGCAATGTACGCGTACTCTATGAAGGACAGAGTCAGCTCAGCGCATACATGTACGAGATAGCAGGGCTCAAAGAACAAGCAAGGAAGCAAACTCTGCTTGAGCTACTTTGCAGACACACAACAGGAAATTTTGACCTCGACTTGCTCACACACAAAGCGGTCAAACTCACTTGCGTTTCCGCCCATGAACCTGAGGGCCTGGCGGGGAATGAGCTCCTTGAAGTCAGCCTCGGTGAGCTGAGGCCACCCGCACACGTTGGACTTGAGGCCGAGGTCGGCAAACTCCTGGCGGAAGCGGATCCCTGACTTGGCTTCCTTCAAGTTGCTGGTGACAGTCTCCAGGTCGTTTCCAAGACAGCTCGTGATACCCATCCCGGTCACCACGACTCGGCGAAGTCCCGAGGCCTGCATGGTGACCTAGAGCTCAAGAGATAAGCTACACGCGCAGAAACAATACAAGCGAACATGGGGACAAGATCACGCGAAGCAGGCAGAAGAAACGCAACAAGAAGCAGCATGAATCACGTCAGACCACCTGTGCCTTGCCGTTTCGCCTGCCTGCCGCGAGACGGGGAGACACGAGACGAGACGTCGGGCTAGGGCCATGGCTCTTGAGAGAGGACAAGGATCCCGGGAGGACGTGGGGAGAGGGAGGAGCAAACGCCGCGATCGCGGACAGCGAGGAGGCCAACAGGACAACTCGCAGCATGGCGGCCAGCGCGGGAGGGGAAGGGGTTATAAGGGGCTGGCTTAAAAGCGCAGAGATTAGTGGAATGAAAAAACAAAGCTGGACATCCGCTAGACATACCCAATATTATCAAGGGAAATGTACCGGTACTAGAAAAACAATAGTATCTATATCCAGATAACTAAAAACTCTTGTTACGACGAGAGTCGTTCCCGACGGGTTGACCTCAAAGGTGGCCATCTGGAGTTGGCAACCTGCTTGACTGCAACTTGACTCAAGAGCCGAAGTGAGCGAGCGATGAATGGAGGGCAGTGCTGCAAGAGCTGTGGTGCGCATCATGCAAACACAGGGAAGAGGATGGAGGAGAGGTGGAGTTGAAGGTGTGGACTGAAAAACCATGCCATAGATCAGGATCTGACCGCTTTTGTGATGTCTTATCAGTTGATTTATCATAGCTATCTCATATTGTTTCACGCAAGGTATCACAACATGTACAACTTTCCAGAGAATTCAAAGATAGCGCAGCGTCGGTAAGAAGACTGGAAGTCCCCCTGGGCATACCATTCTGTACAGCAACCAACAAAATACCGGTTGCGACGTTCTTCTGGATATTTTTTTTTTTTGCGACTTCATATCGAGCAGGTCATCAACCTAGACCCTGTGTTGCTGATTCATACCAGGGAGCAAACTTGAGAGCTGAGTCTGTAGGAGCTGTAGGAGAAGGCGTTGCTGAAACTCGTCCGCCTGTCCAGAGCCAGCCTGATGGCCTTGCTGACCCAGCTGCATATAATCTCTCAGACCCCCCCCCATGCCCTGACCCTGACCCTGAAACGATCCCTGTTCCCCAGCTCTAATCCCGAGGCCCTGACCTCCGTCTGTTCCTGCCATCATCTGACCCAAGTTGCCAAAAGCAGCCCCGGACATCCCTTGACGGAGCATCCCCCGGGCCTCACCCATCCAAGGCCCCGGCTGAGGCATCGGCTCTGCATGGGAGGCTCGCTGCTCCACAGCAATCGGGAACTGATTGACTAATTGGGTGGCCCGGTTCAAGATCTGCTGCTGCTGCTCCAGGATGAGCTGCTGCTGCTCTGTGAACTTCTTGAGGAGGGCCGCGATCTCTCCAGACGCGCCCGACTTTACCGGCTCGATTTGAAACACCTGCTTGGAGCTGTTTGACCGATCCGAAGAAGTCTCTAGCGAACTCTCTGAAGTCTCTGATCCCTCCTTGTCCCTTCCAGTCTGCAGCTGCTCTGCACCTGAGTGCGGATTGCACGCTAGAGAGCATTGAGCTTCCTTTAACCTTGCATGCTTCCCCGACTCCTTCCCTGTCCGCCTTCGCTCTCCATGCTGTGACTCCCCTCTCCGCTTTGACCCTGCCGAGCACTCCGATGATCCTTCTGACCTGTACCCATTGTCCATTAGCCCACCCCTCCCTCCTGTCCTCTCCGTCCCCTTCGGTTCCTTCCCCTCCCCTAGCAGCTCTGGCATCGATTTGCGAACGCCGTCCTTGTGCGCCCCGCATTGCTCCGACCGGCCCGTGTCCGACGAGGTCGTTGACTTTGACTGCATGCTTGACGTCGGGCTGCTCGAGCCCTCTGGTGAGCCGCTCGATGACCCCTTGGGGTTGCACGCGTCGCTGCTGTCCTCCGCCTGGGACTCCTTGGCCGAGCTCTGCTCGCACATGGTGCTTGTCTCTGATCCCGAGCAGGTCTCCTGTACACTGCCCTCATCTTTGTCTGGCTGATGCATCTCCTCAGCCATCTCATGACCGTCGGAGTCATGAGAGTCTCCGCTCTTGTCGTTTCCTTGCCGCATGTGCGCGAGCTTCCGCTTCTTGTTAGCCTGCCGTTTTCTCTCCTTGCACGCATCAAGCTCCTCCGTCGACTCCTTTTCCTCGTCTGTCCAGAGAGGCTTGGTAGCCTCGGCCCATGTCCTGCGGTTCCATATGTCGCGGACGGTCTTGGAGCTCACGCCATACTTCTTTGCGATGAACGTGCTTTCTACAGTCGCGTACCCTGTCTTCAGGCAACGCTCAGCGAAGATCTCGAGGGCGAGCTTGGACGATAAAGACTTTTTTTTTGCGTTGCTATCTCTGATGTCATCGTCGTTGTGAGTGCTTTGGGATTGAGCGGCAGAGGCAGCAGAAGCTTTCAATGATGCTTCAATGAGGTCATCTAGACCTCTGTTAGGTTTGTTTCCTTCCATCGCAGATCACTTCGTCATGCAGATCACGAGACGGGTTATGCTTGAAAGCGAGGGCTGGGTACGGTTCTGTTGTTGAGCTTGTCTTGTATCCTGTTGCCTATGATATTCACTCCCGCTTGATCCTCCTCCTGCTTGCTCTCCTTACATGTGGAAAATGGAGGGGTCCTTTGTTTTTGGGGTGGGGTGGAGCCTATATACCCTTTCACCCCTAAAAATATAGCTATATTACCCGGTTAGTGAACCAATCGTTTTTGTGATGTTGGGGGTGGGTAGTTTTGATACGGTGGGGTCAAATAGAAAAAGGGTGGAGTAGGAGTGGGTCCCCCCGAGTCAGAGACTAAGGGAGATACAGCAACGGAGGCAGGAGGATATCAATAATTTGCTTGAGAACACATATGACATCAGGAGAGTATAGCACCAAAGGTACAAATTCAACGACTGTAACCTTGGGGCCCATTATTGGGATCGGAGAAATGGGGTGGTAATGCAGGGGTGGTGAGCGCGAATTTAGAACGCTTCAGTGGGAGAGTTCAGGAAGAGATGCGTTTTCTTAAAATCATTGTCAGCACGAAGGTTGGGGTGGTGGGGGTGGGGTGGTTAGAGTTTGCCTGGTTGTGTGAATAACGGGACTCTTGCATTTCCTGGAGTATACAATGCAATGAGCAGCGAAACGAAGGTGCGGCGGTAAAGCAGACGAAGTATGCCAATTGGTAGAGTATGCACCGCAGTTGTATGTATGTATACGTTTCTCCCTTCATACTTCTTTCTTACCAAGGATTACGTGGTTCGACACATCTTGGCTGCTCCTTTCTTGCTTTTCTTGCTCGTAAAATCTTGCTCGTAAAACAAGAATGCTTTTCCTACCATGATAATGGGAGCGACACACTCGTACCAACGACAACTATATATTACGTTATCAAGAAGAAATGTGTTGAGTCATCGCAAAAAATGCTGAATTGAAGCAACAAACAAATGAAGCACGGGATTTATTTATCGTTTTTATTTAAATTGCACGGTACCTTAAGCAAAGCAGTAAACACAAGAAATCATACAATGATCAAATCCATTTACACGATATAAACAAATATGGTACGACCAACCATCTCGCATTACCCTGATTCATCAATGCACATGGTCAGCCTCGTTTGACGTAAGGGAACACAGAAGCATTTGACGCCGAGAGCTGTCCCTGCAGGAGTTGCAGAAGAAGGGCCTGGTTAACTGCCCCCATCTGCTGACCTTGCGGTTGTCCTCTCTGAAAAGCTCCTCCCATTAGGTTTTCCTGACCCTGATGACCTCCATGTCTCCATCCCTCAATGACTGGTGCCCTGTGGCGAACTCCCTCTTCCCATGCCGCCCTCTGACCACCGCTGACAACATTCGCCCCGGACATCTCTCCAAACTGAAGTAATCCAGATTGGCCATTGAAGCAGTTGCTCACAGCACAGTTCGATTGAGATCCAACCAGCGTCTGCCCTCCTTGCGATATCCTACAATCCAACACCATCTGCAAAGTGTTGCCTTTGTCCAAGATCTGCTGCTGCTGCTCCAGAATCTGCTTCTGCTGCTCCGTAATGTGCTTGAGAAGGTTGGCGAGCTCCATACTAGCAAGACCATCATCCTTGTCCGACTGAACACTGCGAGAGTTGTTGTGTGACTGTAACGCATCAAGAGACCACCACACTGCTTCTGAGGCGGCTTCATCCGTCCTGCTTCGACCTCTATGCTGTGACTCCCCTCTCCGCTTTGACCCTGCCGAGCACTCCGATGATCCTTCTGACCTGTACCCATTGTCCATTAGCCCACCCCTCGGTCCTTTCCTCTCCGTCCCCCTCGGTTCCTTCGCCCCGCATTGCTCCGACCGGCCCGTTTCTGATGAGGTCGTTGACTTCGACTGCATGCTTGACGTCGGGCTGCTCGAGCCCTCTGGTGAGCCGCTCGATGACCCCTTGGGGTTGCACGCGTCGCTGCTGTCCTCCGCCTGGGACTCCTTGGCCGAGCTCTGCTCGCACATGGTGCTTGTCTCTGATCCCGAGCAGGTCTCCTGTACACTGCCCTCACCTTTGTCTGGCTGATGCATCTCCTCAGCCATCTCATGACCTTCGGAGTCATGAGAGTCTCCGCTCTTGTCGTTTCCTTGCCGCATGTGCGCGAGCTTCCGCCTCTTGTTAGCCTGCCGTTTTCTCTCCTTGCACGCATCAAGCTCCTCCGTCGACTCCTTTTCCTCGTCTGTCCAGAGAGGCTTGGTAGCCTCGGCCCATGTCCTGCGGTTCCAGATGTCGCGGACGGTCTTGGAGCTCACGCCATACTTCTTTGCGATGAACGTGCTTTCTACAGTCGCGTACCCTGTCTTCAGGCAACGCTCAGCGAAGATCTCGAGGGCGAGCTTGGAACACAAGGATCGTTTTTTTGCTTTGAAATCTGCCTCGCCATGCCTTTGTTCAGATTGGCTGACAGCTGATTCGTGCCCTGGATGGTTTGAAGATGATTTGTATGCCCCAAAAGATCCGGATTTGTTTTGAAAGAATTGAGCAAAGTCAAGCTTTTCTTTGAACCCATCCATGCTTTCAAGTTCTCATCGATATCTGTAGTAAATGTCAAACCTTGAAACTTTCTAAGCAATGGTTTTTGAAAATTAAGGCAGAAAGGCATGATTCAAGACATAGGGCGAAAACAATGTTCTTGGATGAGTTGAGGCAAGCAAATCATATCAATGAGAGACAAACATCATTGACTTCTCAACAAAGTTGCTTATCGTTATTGCGACTGGTTTGCTTATGCCAGAAGCAGCAGGAAAATGTGAGCAAGCAAAATTAGGGAAGAGTGACGAGTCAGCATCAGTGAGCGCGAGCGAGAGTATTCAAAAGAGGAGGAGAGGAGGAGAGGAGGAGAGGAGGAGAGGAGGAGAGGAGGAGAGGAGGAGAGGAGGAGAGGAGGAGAGGAGGAGAGAAAGCGAAAGTGAAGGTGAGACAGCAAGTAGGCCAATGAGACAGGAAGGACTGGGGCATGGAGGATACGCACAGCGAGGTTTCGAAAAGAGAAGAGATTATGGGGAAGATGTAGACAGGTGAAAACGAGATAAGGGGGTAGGGGTATGTTTTTGAAGGGCACTTCCCAGCACGGGATAGGAGATACCCATGAGGAGGGAGGCTAATTCAAATTTCATATAAATGTAATTAAAGAATACAACATGTAGAGACCCATGGAGCAAAATGTGTCAGGAAGGCCCTGGGACGACTTATTATTTTCGATCGGGTTTCCAGACAAGTAGAGGGTTGTGTAAGATGGTCTAAAAACAAAAAAGATACATTTCGCTGGGAGACTTTTTGAAAAGAGATAGTTTGGTAAAACCAAGTCATCTCCAAAAAGGGCCATCATCTTGGAACGATTTGTGCAAATATATAATCTTTTAATTTCAGGAATTCATTTTCAAGTGCTTTTGAGACTTCCAATTAAATATCATTTGTAAATTTGTACTGAATCAGTCAATCACATGTACCCACGCTTATGACATTGAAAGCATATTTTGGGGTACTTTAACTTGAAACACAATCTTTCGGAAACCATCTAGAATACCTTGTAAACAAACATCCTGTCAGGTTCAAGCAAGGCATTGAAAATTAGTACCCAAAAGGAATTTAGAGCTCACAATTTGGGAGGGCCTGGGGCACAATTCAAGTTTAAAAGGGTCAGCAGCGTTTAGCTGGTCACGCTGCCATCGGTCACGAGGGAGTCTGATCACCCCGGAGACCACCCCCTACCACCCCCGTAAGCCACACCTTAAAAGGACGTGCGAGCCAACATAGACTTAACTTGAGTTAAAGACAGACAGTCATAGCCTGCTTAAGTGAAGGTATCAGTTAAGTTTGGGGGACAGCAGTCGGCAGGATTGGTTCTCGCTGTCTTTTCTCTTCTCGCCGTTAAGTTATTACTGTGAACAACGGTTTGATAACGGTTCCTGTGAAAGTTTGTCCAGGTCAGGCCCGCCCCGTCGAGTCGTCTATTTTCGGGGAGAATGGCTGGAGAAGCGATATGCTGATCACTGCATGAACACGTGAGAGGTGACATGCCCTCCCGCCTCCTGATCCTCCTGCTCCACCACCACCTTTGTATCCTGCTGCTCCTGCTGCTGTTGCTTTCCCCGCTTGTCCTCCTCCTGACACATTGCTGCCTGCACCCAAACATGAACATATGACAGCTACCAGCATAGTCTTCTTCTCTGTCAACAGAACCAACAAAGCATGGCTGTTACCTGTCCTCATTTTCGCATTTACCCGCTTTTCTGTGCCTGTATTCCTCGTTCCCTCCTCCGCTACTCTTCGTCTTCTTGATGCCGTGGAGCCTGACTATGATGGTAGAATGGAACAATACCGTCGCTCGCTATCGCTCGTCTGCATTGCTGCAGTTTCCGTAGCCTGCCTTCTGTTCCTGGTGTTTCCGCAAGAGAAGGTCTGGTACTCTGAACCATGATACAATGTGCTGAGTAACTGACCAACTGACTGACCAACTGCTTGACTGCTTGACTGACTGACTGTCTGATTGACTGACTGACTGACTCGCCCGCAGGTTAAGAATGAAGAGCTAAGTCTAAGGACGGCACTGCTGCAGCTCTCTCATGCTGCCAGAGCCAAGGTTGTCCTCATCGGCCTATTCTGCCCTTAGCTTACACACTCTGAAGCAGCGAGCTAGCAAGCAAGCTCTTCTAGAAGACTCAGCTGACAAGGATCTGGTACCTCACCTTGCTACCCCGCCTGCGGGCCTCGATCCCTCACCATCTCCAGAGTGTGGCCGCGGCGATCAAGGGAGCAGTCGGTTCCAGGAGTGAGGAAGGAGCGGATCTAGTCAAGAATGAGCCAGTCAGGACATCTGGCCCGCTCTGCTGTCTTCTGACACGACGTGCAAGGACGTTGACTTGGACGCGATCAAGAAAGTTCAAGAGGAAATCCAGCAGCAGGCAGATCAGGTCGGTGCTCGCTTGCCCGCTGCATGCCCGATGGATCTGACCTTAGAGCGCAGGAGATCGATGCAGCGGTATCCACCGCGAAGGATGCGGCACAAGTGTCCTATCAGCAGGTTGATCTCGGAGGATGTAGGTGGGGGACGTGGGTTGCTTGCTGACAGCTGCGAAAAGTCAAGGAGCAAGTTCATGGAGATGGAGAAGAACAATCCGAATGCAGCCACGGATGGATCTGTGGAGATTTATCCTCCCGGTTCCCCCTCCTCCATCCCCTCCTCCTACTCATTATCCTCCTGTGACTCTTTCTCAGCCTCCTCTTTCTCCTTGTCATGCTGATATACTTTCGATTCCTCCTCCTTCTTGTTGTTTCCTGCTAACCTTCCTCAGCACTCTTCCTGCTTCTGCTCTTGCCCTTCTACAACCTCTTCTGTTACTCCTGATCCTGAATCCTCCTCGTTCTCCCTCCCGTCGTCCCAGCTCCTCCTGCGCTGACGTGCGTGCGATTAGAAGGGTCTCCAGACAGACCGGTAGGATATGCGAGGAAAGCTTCCCGGCCGCTTCTTCAGATTCGAAGGTGAGTGATTTTGTTCTTAGAAGCCTCAGATTCTCTTCGCTTCCCCTGCTCGCTCCCCCCTCACGTTATCCTCTGCCATGAGTCTCTCCTCCTCCATCGTCTGTCCCCCGTTCCTTCGCTGTTTCTCTCTCCTCCCTCCTTCGCTTTTGCCTCCCTGCCAGCTCCCCCTGCTCACTGGTCTCTGCAGAGCCGTGAGCACCAGGGAGCCTCCAGGTCTGAAGGGCACGAGGATGCAATCTAAGACGTCCATCCTCCACGAACATGACCTGGTGATTCTCTTCCTCCTCCTTCTTCACCCTCTTGCGCTCCCACCTCTTTCCGTCTTCCTCGTCTCCTCCTCTTCCTCCTCTTCTGTCGTCTTCTTTCAAAAAAGTGCAACCTTGCTTTCCTCCTGATCCACTTCATAGCTACCTTGATATTGGAAATACTTTGCCTCCCCTCTTTGCTACCACCACCACTACCTCCTCCCCTTACCACTACCACCACCTCCTCTTCTTGCCACCACCTCCACCTCTTCCCCTTGCTACCACCTCCTCCCTCTCCCCTTACCGCCACCACTACCTCCTCCCCTTACTGTCACCACCACCTCCATGTGTTTCTAGCTCAATGGTTTCTATCAGAGACCTTCATCTCTCGCCTCTGACTCAAGGATACAAGTATGCGCTGCACTTCACGTTCATACCAGCTGATTGTGTCTGCAGGAGTTGATGAGAAGGGCGTCCGCGCTGCAGGAGAAGGGCAGAGGGAAAGGGGCAGGAGAGAGGAAGGAGATTGAGCAGCAGGCACGCGAGCTGAAATGCGGACAGAGGAGGTGCTGACGATGATTGCGCAGTTGTTGATGATCAAGGACTCGATGGAGAAGCGATTGGAAGAAATCGAGTGAGATTCCTCGCTGTTGTACTGGAAAGAGCGATGAGAATGAGCAGGGAGGAGGAGGAGGAGGAGAGGAGGAGGAGAGGAGGAGGAGAGGAGGAGGAGAGGAGGAGGAGGATAAGGATGTTGGTCATGATGGTAGTGATTGAGGTGATGATGGTGATGGAGGCAAAGTGATACATATGATGTTCGTGACGGGAAGGAAGAGGAGGAGGAGGAAGGGCGGGGGGGGGGGGGGCGCTAGGGGTTAAAGAAATTGATGATGAATATGATATCGCTGGGTACTGTGACGAGAGCGATGTGAAGGAAATGGATGACGTTGACTTTTTTGTAACAGGAAGGATTTGAGCGAGCAAGAGGCGAAGGATAAGGCAGCTGATGATGACAAGGATGCTCAGGCGAATTCCTTGTATCGACAGGTTGAATCCCATCCTACCTTCTCCCCTCCCTTCCTGCCTTCTTCCCTCCCTTCCTATCTCCTGGCCTCCCCTTCATCGTCTCCCATCCCATCCCTTTTTCTTCTCCCTTCCCTTTGGCTTCTCCTCCTGTCCTTGAGTCGTGCTCGTTTTGTCCTCCCAACCCTGTCGTCTTGCCTTCTTTGTCATTGTCTGTCTTCTGCTCCATTCTGCCTCTTGCCTTTCTCCTCTCTTCTTTCCCTCCTCATATCTTTGTCTCCTCCTCCTCCTCATTCCTCGCAGGCCATCAAAGACTTCATCGTCAAGCTCCAAGACGCCATCGAGCAGCCCCTCGGCCAGCAGCCACGTGACCAGCACCAGGACCAGCACCAGGACCAGCAGGACCAGAGCTGGGAGGAGGACATCGAGAAGCAGCTGGAGGACTCTCAGAGGAGCTGGAGGAGCAGCGTCATCAACTCCATGTCCTGCTCCTGCCCAGCTCTCAACCAGTCTGACTTGCCCAGCAGGAGGGGGAGCAGAGCTGGGAAGGCGGCCATGACCAACAGTGTGCTGACCGACTGCGGGCTAGTGAAGGGTCTCAAGGAAAAGAGCCTGAGAGTCTTCAAGGGCATCCCCTACGCCAAACCTCCAACAGGTTCTTCTGCTCCCTCCCCCTCCCTCCCCCTCCCTCCCCCTCCCTCTCTCCCTCCCCCTCCCTCCCCCTCCCTCTCCCTCCCTCCCCCTCCCTCCCCCTCCCTCCCCCTCCCTCCCTCTGCCTTCTCTTCCCTCCCTCTTCCTCACTTTCCCTGATCAGGCTTCCGAAGATGGAGACCCTCCTCTGCTCTCAGCGCAGGTGGAGACGGCAAGGAGCTGAGCATGTGCTGGGAGGGAACTCTCTATGCCACAGAGTTCGGCTCTGTCTGCCCGCAGGTGACGTGTCTCTTCCTTCCTCGCTAATCTCTCACCCTCTTCTATTCTTGCTTCCCTTCCTGTTCCTTCTTTTCTCCTCGTCAGTACACCTTCCTTTGCGTTCTCCCTCGGTCTTCCTCCTTGCTTCCTCCTTTCCTCCTCCTTCCTGCTCCTCCCTTCTCTTCCTCGCCTCTTTCTCTTACCCCTTCCTCCTCTGGTTCTTGGCTCCTCTGCTCTCCGTGCTCATTCAAGTCGCTGCAGGTACTCGACCCTTTCTTCAAGCTAACAGAGCAAATGGTATAAACCCTCCCTCCCCTTCTCTCCCGCACTTTCCCTCCATCACTGCCCACCCCCCCCCCCCT
>NW_005434563.1:143466-148467 GCF_000315625.1 Guillardia theta CCMP2712
TCATGCAACAACACCACCACCACCACCACCACCACCACCACCTCCTCCTCCTCCTCCTCCTCCTCCTCCTCCTCCTCCTCCTCCTCCTCCTCCTCCTCTTCCTCCTCTCGATTGCTCTTCTCCCCCCCTTTGCTACTTCTCTTCCTCTTCTGATAAGCTTCGCAGGTCTCCTTGTCGTCGACGGAGTTCTCATCGAAGAGAGTCTACAGCAGTCGATCGCTAAGGTGAGGACGAGGAGGGAGGAGAGAGAAATGGAAGAGGAGGAGAGGGGAGGAGGGAGAAGTAATCTGTATTCACAGAGGAAGGTCCTCCCTGTGCCGATGATGATCACTGTCATGGCGGAAGAGAGCGACTTTGCGCCTGCTCAGGTGAATATAACCAAGATGATGATGATGAGGAGGAGGAGGAGGAGGAGGAGGAGGAGGAATTACTGTGTTTGCATCCTGTTTACGCTTGCCCATGACTGATTTATCTGCTCCAGCTCATCTCCTCCGAATCAGACCTCAAGATGGTCCTGCAGAACACTCTGGTCCTGCCTTCCTCTCTTGTCTCCTCCCCACCTCGCTCTCCTCTCATCTTCCTCCCTCCTCCCTTCCCTCCTTTCCGCTCCCCTCTCCTACTCTCCTCTCCTTTCATCTCTCTCCTACTCTCCCTCTCCTCTCCCCTCTTCTTCTCTTCTCTTCCTTCTCTTCCTTTCCCTCTCCTCACTGTAGCCGCAGGGAACTCTTGGCAATTTCTGGACAGAAGACAAGGGCTCCAGCAGCTGGCAGAAAGAAGTAGCCCTCGCCCTCCTCCTCGTCTTGTCCTACTCTGACGTCCCTTCCCCTCCGCCTCTGTCTCGTTGTCCTTGACTTCATCCTCTTCTCTCCCCTTTCCCCTCTCCTCTTCCTCTCTCCTCTCTCTCAATTCCTAACGAGCATTGCAGGTCGAGTCTCAATATCCACTCGTGGACTACGACAGTGCCCAGCAGGCATACGAGGTGACAACCACCTGCTTGATCTGCTTCAGATACTCCTTCACCTCCCTCCTCCCTG
This sequence comes from Guillardia theta CCMP2712, assembly GCF_000315625.1. Lineage (NCBI taxonomy): Eukaryota > Cryptophyceae > Pyrenomonadales > Geminigeraceae > Guillardia > Guillardia theta. The sequence goes on from NW_005434563.1 coordinate 144,501, forward strand.
CTGCTGCATGCCTTGACTTCCCTTGTTTCCCTTCTCCTCTGCTTCACCTTCTGATTTCTTTCACCCCCTCGCTTTCATTCTGTGCTGAGCGTTGTCACTCTCTTACTCCTCCTCCTACACCTCCTCCTACACCTCTTCTTCTTTTCTTCTTGCCTTCTTTTGTTCCTCTCCCTCTCCTGCTCCCCTCACTTCCTCTGCAGGCGATGGTCACCGACGTTCGCTTCCTCTGCCCATGGAAGTTCTTCGCTGCTCAGCTCGCCTTTGCCTCTACTCACCCCATCTACTTCGCTGTCAATAGGATGAGATTGAGGTACCCTACCCCCATCTCTAACCTTCATCTTTCCCTTTCTTCCACCCGTGCTCTTTCGTTTCTGCTTCCCTACCTCCTGCTCTAGCTCTTCAATGGTGTTGCTCCACCCTTCCCCTCCTTCCCCCTCCTCCACTGTCCCATCACGGTCCTCCTCCTCCTCCTCCTCCTCCTCCTCCTCCTCCTCTTCCATTGACTTCCTGCAGGGAGCCTGTGCAAGTCTTCGCGCTCTCTTCGAGCGGCATAACAGCAGCAGGATCGATCGACGGTGAGCAGAGCAGGCGGAAGGTGATGGAGGTGACGAGACTTGCAGAAGGAGCAGGAGGACGAGCGAGATACTCGTTCCACGGCCTTGACATGATGATGTACATGCAGGTTGTTCTCAACTTCCCTCTCCTTCCCTCCCCTCCTCCTGTCTCATTGTTTCCTATTCCCGTCCCATTCTCTCCTCGCTCGGTTTTGCTCGCGCCCTCTCCTACCTTTCTGACGTCTCCTTTCCCATCGTCTCCTCACCCTTCTTCTTCATTCTCTCCCTGCCAATCCTTTGACTTCTCATGCCCGTCTACCCCTCCCCTCTCTTTTCCTTTCCTCCTCTTCTTCATCTTTCCTTCCCTCCCTCCCTTGGTCTTCCCTCTCAAACTTTTCCTTCCTCTCTTTCTGCTTGCTGGCTGCTAACGCAGCCACAGGACGAGCAGAACTTCCAGTTCTCTGCCCGCGATGCTCCTCTCCTCCACAACCTCCAGTCACTGCTTGATCACTTCGTGACCTCCGGCTCCACCCAAGGAAGCTCCTACTTCTCCACACCGAGGTGAGAGGAGGAAGAGACGAGGAGAAAGCAAAAGCAGCAGCAGGCAGGCAGGAGGAGGAGGAGGAAGAGGAGTGGGAGGAGGAGGAGGAGGTGGTGGTGGTGGTGGAGAGCATGATGATGTTCTTGTAGTCTGCTTTCCTACAAGTGGAAGCCTGTGACCGACTCGCCAAATTTCTTCACTTCGGTTATTCTCCTTCTTCTCCTCCTCCACCACCTCTCCCTCCTCTCGGTTGTCTTTTCTCTTCACTTTCTGCTTCTGTCTCATCTTAATCTTTCTCACCCTGACATGTCCTCGGCTCTGTTTCTGTCTCCCTTCTTCTTCCCCTCCCCACGTCTCTTCCCCCCTTCCTTCTCCTCACCCTCATTCGCAGGAGATGCTGGCAACAGGGAACGTGGACACAGCAGTTCTCCTCGAAGACGGAGACCTCAAGATGGTGAGCAGCAGCAGCAGCAGCAGCAGCAGCAGCAGCAGCAGCAGCAGCAGCAGCAGCAGCAGCAGCAGCAGCAGCAGCAGCAGCAGCAGCAGCAGCAGCAGCAGCAGCAGCAGCAGCAGCAGCAGCAGCAGCAGCAGCAGCAGCAGCAGCAGCAGCAGCAGCAGCAGCAGCAGCAGCAGCAGCAGCAGCAGCAGCAGCAGCAGCAGCAGCAGAGATTGAGGAGCAGGATAAAGAAGGAGAGGAGTAGAGGGGTGGGCGGGGGAGAACACTGAAGCAGGAAGGAGGAGCAGCTTGACAGAAGCGGCAGGAGCAGCAGGGATCTCAGTGTTGGTGCTTACTTTCTGTGTGTGCAGGTCGACGACTACCGGGATGCTCAGTGCAAGCTCTGGTCGAACTCGCGTGTTGACTTGCTACATGCTGCTGCATGAGGAGGAGAGGGGGAGAGCAGAGCAGAGCAGGTTGCGGGGATAATGAAGTTCAAGTTGATCTCAAGGCCCAGTCTCGAGTCTCTGAGAGTGGCACTCAGTCCTTCTTAGTGCCGGCACAGGCCGCTGCCATGATGCGGCTCAGTCACCATGTTCGCACTGCCGTGCCTATGGTAGTCCCGGGAGAGCCTTTCGCCGGCCGGGCCGGGCCCACACTGAGCCGCGAGCCTCGGACGCGGCTGAGCTGACTGAGTCAGGTGCCCCCGGGGCCCGCCGCGCACCCCGGGGCCCGGTACGGTCGGACGGTCTCACCCGGCGGCGGCGGCCCGGATGAGACAGGATGAGAAGGATGACAAGTGGGTGTGAGGGGGATGATGTCAGGGGAGAATATCGGGCATGCGACCTCATACGAAGGAGTTGCGACGAGAAGAGAAGAGAAGAGAAGAGAAGATGAGAGGAGAGGCGAGAAGAGAAGAGAAGAGGAGAGGAGAGGAGAGAAGAGAAGAGGAGAGAAGAGAAGAGGAGAGGAGAGGAGAGAAGAGAGAAGAGGAGAGGAGAGGAGCAGAGAGAAGAGAAGAGAAGAGAATGCTCATAGGAGAGGACCAGGCCAAAACCAAGAGGGGAGAAGAGGAGCAGAAAAGATAACGGGAGGAATAGAGGGAGAGAAAAGGAGCAGAGAAGAGAAGAAGAGAAGAGGAGGAAAGAAGTGGAGGAGAGAAAAGGAGGAGAGAAGAAGAGCAGCGAAGAGAAGGAGAGGGAGACAGGAGAGGAGCATGCAAGGACTTGAGTGTACGAGTAGGTTCAGTCGATGCTGATAGCCAGCGTCTGGGAAGGATGCGGGGGTCTAGAGGAGGAAGAGAGGATCGGAGTCGCTGCGACAGCATGGTGACAGCTACACAGGATCAGGATCAGGGCATGGAGGAGGAGGAAGCTCCACAGGAGCGAAACGACAAGGCAGAGCTCGGCCTGAAGAAGATGCCTGTACCTCCTCCCGTCCCTCCCGAGATGAAGGAAAAGGTGGCGGCAGCGTCATATACCGCCTCCTCCTTCGAGGATGAAGTTGAGATGCTGTGAAGAGTGTGGCGGGAGAGGCAGGGGAGATGACTGGGAGAGGCAGGAGGAAGGAGCTGCGCAAGACCAAGAAGCTGCCAGACAAGGACCCCACAGGGTTCGCGCATGCCATGCAGGAGCTGACGGCGGGCAACCGCGTGTGGGGGGTACCCAAGTGATAAGAAGAGGCAGGGGAGGAGGAGGAAGGAAGGTGGATGTGGGGGCAGGGCAGGGGGAGATTGGGAGGCAACGGGGGGGAGGAGAGAGGAGGGAAGTTGAGGGGAGGGAAGTTGAGGGGAGGGAAGTTGAGGGGAGAGGAGGGGAGTGGAGGGGAGAGGATGTGTCTAACTGGTATGTTTCACTCTCAATCAATAAATCAGCACTAGCTCTAAGCAGGATGATACTTCCCCTCGCATCCTGACAAGCCATCAGCTCCTCCTCCTCTCCTTCTCCTTCTCCCCTCCCTTCTTCCTTCCTTCCTCCTCCTCTTCTTCCTCTCCTTCTTCTTCCCTCCTGCCCTCCTCCTGCCCTCCTCCTGCTCCTCCCCTCCTCCCCTCTCTTCCGCCAATCTTGCCTCCGCGCCCGTTCTCACCGTTCCTTTCGTCGCTGCACCCTAACAAATTCTTGGCAATCCCGTTGAATCGCGGCAGGAGGCGAGAGCATAAGATGCTGCGAGACATCAGCACAGGGCGAGCAGGGGAGAAGAGTAAGATATGAGCAGCGAGAGAAGAGCAAGTGGACGACAGAGGGGAGACTAATAGGACAGAAGGGAGAAGAGATGAGAGTAGGGAAGGAGAGGAGACGGTCACCATGGGAACATAAAGATGGATGCTCACTTCAAGGAAAAAAGGCGACCTGAGGTGCCGTATGGGAAGGAGGAAATGAAGTTGCAAACTTGTCTGACAAGAAAGACGAGAGATGACGAGCGAAGGGGATACTGGAA